>NC_053443.1:32394195-32495708 GCF_007990345.1 Gossypium hirsutum | reverse complement strand
TTGATACTAATGTGATTGCATTGATTGACCCTGGTTCTACTCATTCATATGTATGCGAAACCTTAGCAACCAGTAAGACTCTACCTGTTGAGTCTACTGAGCTCGTAATTCGAGTATCAAACCCTTTGGGTCAATGGCGTACTTGGTTGATAAAGTGTGTAAGAAATGCCCTCTAATAATCCGAGAATCCTGTTTTCCGGCCGATTTGATGCTTTTGCCGTTCGACGAGTTTGATGTTATTCTTGGTTTGGATTGGTTAACCGCGCATGATGCGGTTGTGAATTGCAAAAGCAAGACTATCGATTTGAGGTGCGCAAATAACGAAATAATTCGAGTTGAGTCTGCGGACTTAAGGGGGTTGCCAGCTGTAATATCAGCAATGTTAGCCCAGAAATATGTAAGGAAAGGGTGCGAAGCATACCTCGCGTATGTACTTGATGACAAGGAGTTAGAAAAGAAACCTGAATCGGTGCCGGTGGTTTGTGAATACCCGGATGTTTTTCCTGAAGAGTTACCGGGTTTGCCACCTGTTCGGGAGGTAGAGTTTGGTATTGAGCTTGTACCTGGAACTACGCCAATTTCGATCGCTCCGTATTGTATGGCACTAACCGAGTTAAAAGAGTTGAAAGCTCAGTTGCAAGAATTGACGGATAGAGGTTTCGCTCGACCGAGTTTCTCACTTGGGTGCACCAGTATTGTTCGTGAAAAAGAAGACGGAACTATGAGGTTGTGCATTGACTATCGTCAACTGAATAAATGACGATAAAGAATAGTATCCGTTACCGCGTATTGATGATCTGTTTGATCAATTAAAGGAGCATCGGTGTTTTCAAAGATAGATTTGAGATCGGGTTATTATCATTGCGGATTCGAGATTCGGACGTACCCAAACTGCTTTCAGAACGAGGTACGGTCACTACAAGTTCTTAGTGATGCCGTTTGGGCTCACTAATGCCCCTGCGGTGTTTATGGATTTGATGAATCGGATCTTCAGGCCGTATTTGGATCGGTTCGTAGTTGTGTTTATTGATGACATCTTGGTCTATTCAAGAGATGAGACCGAACATGCTGAGCATCTGAGGCTAGTGTTGCAAATTTTCCGGGATAAGCAGTTATATGCTAAGTTCAGTAAGTGTGAGTTCTGGTTAAGAGAGGTTAGCTTCTTGGGTCATGTGGTATCCGCATCGGGTATTCGAGTTGACCCGAGCAAAATTTCAGCCATACTTAACTGGAAGCCTCCGAGAAATGTTACCGAAGTCCGGAGCTTTCTAGGGCTCGCCGGTTATTACCGACGATTTGTCAAAGGTTTCTCGATGATAGCCACACCAATGACGAAGCTACTTCAAAAGGATGTTAAGTTCGAATGGACGGAGAAATGTCAGAAAAGCTTCGATCAACTGAAAACTCATTTGACTGAAGCTCCAATTTTGGTGCAACCCAAATCGGGTAAAGAGTTTGTCATTTATAGTGACGCATCCCTGCTTGGGTTGGGTTGCGTGTTGATGCAAGAAGGTCGAGTTGTGGCCTATGCGTCGAGACAATTGAAGCCACACGAGAGAAATTATCCGACCCACGACCTCGAACTAGCTGCCATCGTATTTGCCTTAAAAATATGGCGACATTATTTATTTGGTGAAAAGTGCCATGTGTTTTCGGATCACAAAAGTCTCAAATATTTGATGACTCAACGAGACTTGAATCTGCGACAAAGACGTTGGCTTGAGTTGTTGAAAGATTACGAGCTTGTCATCGATTACCACCCGGGAAAGGCTAATGTGGTTGCGGACGCCTTAAGCCGGAAATCGCTGTTTGCTTTACGAGCGGTGAATGTGCACTTGTCTGTTCTACCCGACGATGTGTTAGTAGCTGAATTAAAAGCCAAACCATTATTGATTCATCAAATTCGTGAAGCCCAGAAAGTTGATGATGAATTGGTTGCAAAACGGGCTGAGTGTGTTCCGAACAAGGAATCGGAGTTTCGAATGGATGATGATGATTGTTTGAGGTTTAGAAGTCGTTTGTGTGTTCCAAGGAATTCGGAACTTATTTCGATGATTTTGAATGAGGCTCATAGTGGCCGAATGTCTATCCACCCATGTAGTACTAAAATGTACAACAATCTGAAACGTCAGTTTTGGTGGCATGGTATGAAACGAGACATCTCTGACTTTGTTTCGAGATGCTTAATATGTCAACAAGTGAAAGCAGAACATCAAGTGCCTTCAGGATTACTTCAGCCGATCATGATACCCGAGTGGGAATGGGATCGAGTCACAATGGACTTTGTGTCCGGGCTGCCATTGTCAGCAAGTAAGAAGGATGCGATTTGGGTTGTTGTCGATCGACTGACTAAGTCGGCTCACTTTATTCCCGTGCGTACGAATTTTTCATTGGATAAACTAGCCGAATTGTATGTCTCTCAGATTGTGAGATTACATGGAGTACCTATTTCTATCGTGTCGGATAGAGATCCGAGATTCACCTCACGATTTTGGAAGAAATTGCAAGAAGCTTTGGGTACCAAGCTGCATTTTAGCACCGCTTTTCACCCCCAATCCGATGGTCAATCCGAGCGGATAATTCAGATACTTGAGGATATGTTGAGATGTTGCATCCTCGAGTTCAGTAGTTCATGGGAACGGTATTTACCTTTGATTGAATTCGCTTACAACAATAGTTTTCAATCAAGTATTAAGATGGCACCTTATGAGGCTTTGTACGGTCGTAAATGCCGTACGCCATTGTTTTGGACCGAGCTTGGTGAAAGTAAAATTTCCGGAGTTGATTTGATTAAAGATGCCGAACAAAAAGTAAAGGTAATCCGCGAAAGTCTGAAGGTAGCCACAGATCGTCAAAATCGTATGCGGATTTAAAACGAAAGGACATTGAATATCAGGTGGGAGATAAAGTGTTTCTTAAAGTGTCACCTTGGAAGAAGGTACTCAGATTTGGCCGTAAAGGCAAGTTGAGCCCGAGATTCATTGGGCCGTACGAAATTTCCGAACGAGTGGGGCCGGTTGCATATAGATTGATTTTGCCCCCTGAACTTGAAAGGATGCACGATGTCTTCCATGTTTCAATGCTTCGACGTTATAGATCCGATCCGTCACATGTGATTAATCCCTCAGAAGTTGAAATTCAATCTGACTTGAGCTATGAAGAAGAACCGATTTGTATCCTAGCTCGTGAAGTGAAAGAGTTGCGAACTAAAAGGGTTCCGTTGGTTAAGGTGTTGTGGCTCAAACACGGGATCGAGGAAGCAACCTGGGAACCGAGAGCTTGATGAAAGAACGATATCCAAACCTATTTACCGGTAAGATTTTCGAGGACGAAAATTTCTTAAGTGAGGGAGAGTTGTGACAGCCCAAAATTGACCCTAGTCGGGAAGTGGTTTCGGGACCGCTAAACCGAGTCACCGAAAGGTTTGAATGTGATGTTTATTGTCTTGAATATGTAATCATGAATGTGTGAAATTTCAAGCTTCGATTTAGTCGATTGCATGTGAATTTAGTCAATAGGACTTATATGAGAAAATTTTAAAATGTGATAGGTCAATGCATGAGGACCTATTAGTGCATGTGGAAGAAAAAGGGGACTTGCATGTCAAATTCCCCCTCCCTAAATAGTAGTGGCCGGCCATGACAAAGTGGATAGGCAAATGGTGATGGGTAAAACATATTATAAATGTTTATGACAACATGTTGTGTTAAGAACAATAAATATGAGGGAGTGGGAGGAGAAACCAAAGTTGTTTCATCCTTGCTCCCCCATTTTGCCGAAACTAGAAGAAAAAAAAAAGGCTTCATCCTCTTTGCTCTTCTTGACCGAAAAATCAAAGGAAGAAGAAAGAGTTCTCTTGCTTATGTTCGGTTTGGATGAGGATTAAGAAGAGGTAAGTACCTTGAAACCCTTGGAAAATTTTGTATAAAGAAGATGGTTAGTTCAAGTTCTAATCATTCCATGGCTTAGGTTTTGATTGTTAGGAGGTTTGATGTTTGGCCAAGTAGGTTGATTTGAGCTTTCGGTTGTGGTTGTCAAGGGAGGAAATGAGATTTTGTTTGACTTCAACAATTGGTTGGTAAATAAGTGTTAAATGTGAGAAAATTTTGTTTGGGTAATTGAAATAAATAATTAGAGGCTTAATTATCAAAAGGTTTCGGTTTGATATCATTTTTATAAGCATAATTAGTTCAATTTGATAATAAGGTATGAGGTGATAAGTAAAATTTTCATGGTGGTTTAGGTTTAATTACATTCGGCTATGGATTAAAAGTGTTAGCTAATTCGGCATAAGAGTATAAATGTTAATCACTTTATATTTGAAGCCTTGAAGAATAGGTTGTGGAATATTAAAGTGTTGAAGGTTAAATCTTTAAGCTTGGTTAATTTGGACATTCGGCTATTCTTATGACATTAGATACAAGGGTATGAAAGGTTATATATATATATATATAAGTTTAATTTATTCATGGTAACTTGGCATGTGGATTGGATATATGTTAGTTAATACATGCATTTGGAAGTGATGTGTTTAATAATTAGGTATACGGTTTGGTTTCATTATTGAGTATAAGGGTTAAGTGTTTTAAATTGCCTTTGATGTATACATGTTTATATTGAAATATTAAGGCTATGATAGCCAATTGAGGGTTTCGGCCAAAATATTCAAATAGATTGGTGTGAATGTTTGAGTGATGAATTTGACTCTTGTGTCGAGTTGGGATGATATGTGTATTTTTATAAATAACTAGCAAGGTAATTAAACTAGTTGATTTATTTATTTAAGCTCAAGAACCTAAAGGAGAGGCGTCCAACAAGGGGAAATCGAAGGTCATCGAGTAGCCGACTCGGAATTATTTTACCCAACATAAAGTAAGTCATTAAGCATGTAGTTGGTATTATTTCAAATAGTCATAATGTTTATGTATTGATGCTGAATGGAATGAATAAATATACATATATATATGCATGTACGTATGTGATGATGAAATTGTTGAATGAAAAGAAAAGAGGTAAGATGTACTGAGTTGTTGATCTTGGCACTAAACGTGCGGGTATAACCATTTATGACCATGAGATTGGCGCTAAGTGCGCAGGATTAAATTGTACAGCACTAAGTGTGCGATTTGACTATGTTGCACTAAGTGTGCGAAATGAATACGATGCACTAAGTGTGCGAATTGACCATGCGGCACTAAGTGTGCGAGTTTGACTATGTAGCACTAAGTGTGCGATTTGATTACGTAGCACTAAGTGTGCGAGTTGATTATGTAGCACTGAGTGTGCGGACTCAATATACATTCGTGAATCATTATGGACACTATGTGTGCGACACTATTGAGTCGATCGCGGACAGCGAATCGGGTAAGTGTCTTGAGTACATGGCTAATAGGTGCTATGCTTATACTTGGTGTTGAGCTCGGTAAGTTTGAACCTATGTGACAAATATACTTGAAGTCACGTACATAAAATTTATCGTAGGATGGGTGAAAGGCCGTTTAGTCGTTTGATTGTAACGAAAATAAATTGATTTATGAAAATGCTTCAATGTCCTATTGATGAGTATATGGAATGTGAATGCATGAATTGATATGAAACTGAATCGATAGGTTGGAGGAACTATGGTATGGTTCGGTATGGATGGAGTAAATTGTCTCGTTCTATTTTGTTTCCTCTTGTGATAATGTTATTGATGGATGGTAGTGCATTGCTTATGACTTACTGAGTTATAAACTCACTCGGTGTTTCCTTGTCACCCATTATAGGTTGCTTGGACTCATCTATTTTTGCGGGGTTAGGCCGTCATCGAAGTCATCACACCGGATAGCAAGTTTTGGTACTTTCTTCTTAGTTGGCTTAGAAGAACATTTTGGCATGTATAAGCTATTACATTGTGTTTGAACTTTGGCATGTAAACTTTAAGCCATGCGAAAATGGCACGAATGTTCGATTGAGTTGGATCAAGGGTAGGCATGAAATGGACCTAGTTACTTTCGTAACAGATGCTGGCAGCAGCAGTGTCATGAGATTTAAAAATCACTAAAAATAGTAGGAGTGGAATTAATTGATGAATAAATTATGTAATCGAAGCTCGATGAGTCTGTTTTCATGAGGAAGTAACGATAAGATCATATGGGCAGTATATTAAGAGATAATCAGATTTTTGTGGGACAGGGCCAGAACGGTTTCTGGATTCCCAGCTCCGACTTTGGAAATTCATTATAAATTAACCAGAGATAATTAGGGGTCGTACCATATATGTACAGATTCCTCTCTGAGTCTAGTTTTCATAGAAACAAACGGCATCAGTATTGAAGCCCCGTGCAGGGAGATATCCAAGTCGTAATGGGCAAAGGTCAGTGTAGTCGACCCCTGCAACATGGGAGACTTTGACTAATAAACTGTACTAATTGGCCTGACCAAAAATTCTAGAAAAAAATAAATAGATGGGCACATGAGTCTAGTTTCTGGGAAAAATCACAAAACTGATTTTCGAGTTACGAAACTCAAGATATGATTTTTAAAACGACTAGTACACAGATTGGGCAGTGTCTGGAAAATAAATTTTATAAGGGGTTAAAGTCAGTTAACACCTCGTGTTCGACTCCGGTGTCGGTTTCGGGTTCGGGGTGTTACAAATTATGTACTTATTTCGTGAAATTATTTAATGTTGACTCAAGTATGAGATGATAGAGAATCAATGTTAAAAGTCACGTTGAAACATTAGGAATGTATCAGATACAAATGTCATGACATTAGGGGGATGAGACCCCTTGTAAGACCATGTCTGGGACATGGCATTGGCATTATTGAGGTTATGAAAGGTCCCACGTAAGACCATGTCTGGGACATGGCATTGGTACCGAGATGAGAGGTCCCCCATAAGACCATGTCTGGGACATGGCATGGGCACCGATATGAGAATTCTCATGTAAGACCATATCTGGGATATGGCATTTGCAATATAGGAAACATCCCATGTAAGACCATGTCTGGGACATGGCTTTGGCATGTTATTATCAGACAATAGACCCAAGTATCCTTAGTATTCCAAGTGGTTCAACGGGATAGTAAATAGACTATGTTACATGAAAGTTCAGGTAAAAGCATAATAAATAGATTTAGGTGAGTTATAAGGGTTAAGGATATCTCAGTTATCAGTTGAGAAAACAATTTTATCAAGAGAGGAGTAAGTTATAATCATGAGTTATTTAAGCAAGCAAGTAAGTAAACAAGTAAGAGAGTAAGTAAAGAAGAAAGTAAAGATCATCATACTTAATGATAATTTATGAGTATAATTATTTATGATAAATGTTGTTATTTATTTGCTTGTAAACTTACTAAGCTTTATGCTTATCCCCTTTATTTTCCTTCTTTTTATAGTATCCCCAAGCCAATTCAGGGATCGTAAGGGCGTCGGAGATCGTTTCACACTATCAACAGACCATCTCGGTATTTTGTGATTCGAAACATTTTAAGTTATGGCATGTATAGGGAATTAGTCATTTTATGTGTGTGCCCTTATGATATGGCTAATGAATAGCATGTAAATACTCGATAATCATTAGCTATTGAAATGGCTATTTAAGAACATGTTTTGGTGTTATGTATGCCTAAATGATAGTTAATACAAAGAAATTATAAAAAAAAAGTAAAAATTTGCAATGGTACAATTTTTGGACAGCAGCATTGACGTGATTTTGAAAAATCACCAAGGATAGTAGAAATGAAATTAGAGAGTGAATGAGATATAGAATTAAATCTTATCGAGTCTATTTTCACATGAAAGAAACGGTGTAGGCAAAGGAATTTTATATTTTGTAATATTTGAATTTTAGTGAGACAGGGTCAGAATGGTTTTTGAAGTCCTCTGTTCTGAATTTAGGATATCATTAAAAATTGTGCAGAAATAATTATAAGTCATAATTTATATATATAAATTCCTTAGTGAGTCTATTTTCAATATAAATAAGCAGAAGCACCATATGAAGCCCGTACAATGAGATAATTGATTTCTAGTGAATAGAGGTCATAACCGTCGAACAGTGAAACAGAGGAGAATTTAATGAATTAACTGTACTATTTGGCTATCCCAAAAATTCTCGAAATTTTATGTTAAGAAGATATATGAGTCTAGTTTTAGGAAAATTTTATGGATATAAATTTTGATTTTTTTAACTTGAGTTATAATTAAATTAGTGACTGTCACACAAGTGGACAGTTTTATTGTGAATAGTGAAATAAATTATTTTGATTTATTTAAGTATTCGGAAAATTTTTAATGTTCCCGGTTTGGACCTGAACCGTTTCCGTTGCATGTTTTAGGTTCTCAAGTGCCCTTTTTAGGGACATATTGATTGAATGTGAGTGAATTAACTTTAAAAGCAAATTTTTATGCTCCGAACTAGTAAGTTAAGTCAGGTAACACCTCGTGCTCGACTCCGGCAACGGTCTCGGGTAAGGGGTGTTACATAAGAGGTCTCGCTTAAGTTCCAATCTCCTTAGATAAAATTAATTAAATGTATTTAATTTAAGAAATAAATTCTAATTATTTATTTATTTACAAGACGAGTTTATGAAAAATCAAGGGTCTGTTATTTTGAACGAAGATTCAACTCGCTCAACTTCACCATCTCAGTAGTGTTTGAGACATTGACTACTAACTTTAAATGTACCTCCATAATTGTCATACAATTCAATAGCTCCATAAGGATAAACTCGGTGGATGGTATAAGGTCCTTTCCATCGGGATTTCAGCTTCCCAGTAAATAACTTCAGCCTTGAATTAAACAACACCACCTTCTGACCTCCTTCAAACTTGCGAGGTTGTATATGACTATCATGCCATCTCTTTGATATTTCTTTACACATTTTGACATTTTCATAGGAAAACAGCCTCAGCTTTTCCAACTCATCAAGTTGTAACATCCTTCTCTCACCGGCTTGCTTAAGATCAAAATTTAACTGCTTCAAAGCCCAGTGAGCTTTATTCTCCAATTCTAATGGCAAATAACATGCCTTTCCAAAGACTGACCGATAAGGAGTCATTCCTAACGGAGTCTTGAATGATATTCGATAGGTCCATAATGCATCATTGAGCCTTCGAGACCAATCTTTTCTATTAGGGCATACTACCTTTTCAAGGATACCTTTGATTTCACGGTTCACTCTTTCAACTTGTCCATTGGACTGGGGGTGATAGGCAGTAGCAATCTTGTGCTTCACATCATATTTTTCAAGCAACCACTTAAGCCATTTTGTTCACAAAGTGAGAACCTTCATCACTAATAATAGCTCTTGGTGTCCCGAATCATGTAAACACATGCTTATGTAGGAATCGCATGACTACCTTAGCATCATTTGTAGGGTATGCTTTAGCTTCAACCCACTTGGATACATAGTCCACAGCAAGTAAGATGTATTTGTTCTCATATGAAGAAGGAAATGGGCCTAAGAAGTCAATGCCCCATACGTCGAACAATTCAATCTCCAAAATGTTTGTCAAGGGCATCTCATTCCTCCTTGATATATTTCTAGTTCTTTGGCACTTATCACAGTTCTTCACATAAGCGTAAGCATCTTTAAATAGTGTAGGCCAAAAGAAACCTGCTAGCAAAATTTTTGCTGCAGTACTTGAACCACCAAAAGTGTCCCCCACTTGGAAATGAATGGCAATGATCTAAGATCTCAGCAATCTCACTTTCAGCTACACACTTTCAGATCATATTATCTGCACACTGTTTAAACAAAAACGGATCCTCCCAAAAATAATACCAACTATCATGAAGGAATTTCTTCCTTTGTTGGTATGTCATTTCTCGAGGAATCATTCCTCAAACAAGATAATTGGAAAAATCAACAAACTAGGGTATTTCATGAATTCGACTTACCTAAAATAAGTGCTCATCTGGGAAATTCTCATTGATAGGCACATAAGATTGGGTTACCTTATCTTGCTCCAACCTCGACAGATGATCAACTACTTGATTTTCAACACCTTTTCTGTCTTGGATCTCAAGGTCAAATTCTTGGAGTAAAAGTATCCAACGAATTAGCCTTGGTTTTGTATCTTTCTTCGTGAGCAAGTATTTAATGGTTGCATGGTCAATAAATACTGTAACTTTGGTACTTTTAAGATATGAACGGAATTTGTCAAAAGCAAAAACTATAGCAAATAGTTCTTTTTCAATTACCGTATAATTGAGTCGGGCTCCCATCAAGGTTTTACTTGCATAGTAAATGGGGTGGAATACTTTATTTCTTCTTTGACGTATCACAGCTCCAACAACATAATCACTTGCATCGCACATCAACTCAAAAGGTGAGTTCCAATCAGGTGTAACGATTATTAGGGTTGTAATTAACTGATTCTTTAGATCTTCAAAAGCTTCCAAACATACTTTGTTGAAATTGAAAAATGTATCTTTCTCTAACAACAAACATAGCAGCTTAAAAATTTTCGAGAAATCCTTGATAAAACTTCGGTAAAAATCGGCATGGCCTAAGAAACTTCTGACTCCTTTCACATTAATTGGGGTCAGAAATCTTTCAATTTTATCCACCTTTGCTTTGTCAACTTTAATTCCTTTCTTTGAGATCTTGTGACTTAAGACAATTCCTTCATTGACCATAAAACGACATTTTTCCCAATTAAGGACAAGATTTGTCTCTTCGTATCTCTTTAGTACCTTAGCCAAATTACTCAAATAGATATCATAAGTGTTACCAAAAACAAAAAAATCATCCATGAAAACCTTGACAAAATTTTTGACCATATCAGTAAATATTGCCATCATGCATCGTTGAAAAGTTACAGGTGCATTGCATAAACCAAAAGGCATTCACCTAAAAGCATACGTACCATACGGACAAGTAAAGGTTGTTTTATGCTGGTCCTCTGAGGCTACAACTATTTGGTTATATCCCGAATAGCCATATAAAAAACAATAGAATTCCTTACCTACCAGTCGATCTAACATCTGATCCATAAAAGGCAATGAAAAATGGTCCTTCCGAGTGGCTTTGTTCAGCTTTCTGTAACCAATACAGATTCTCCAACCGTTAGCAGTTCTCATTGGAATTAACTCATTATGCTCATTTTCAACAATCGTGATTCCACCTTTCTTCGGCACACACTGCACTGGACTTACCCACGAACTATCTGAAATAGGATAGATGATTCTTGCATCTAACTATTTCATCACTTCCTTCCTCACAACTTATTTCATAATAGGATTGAGCCTCCTTTTCCCATCAATTCGAGCTCTTTCACCTTCTTCTAAAATGATTTTATGCATGCAAAATGAAGGGCTTATACCTCGAATATCAGTTATGCTCTAACCAATTGCTTTCTTAAATTTCTTTAGAACAACAATTGATCGCTCCTCTTGATCTTTTGTCAGATCCGCTGAAATAATCACAGGCAAAGTAGAACAATCACCTAAATACATGTATTTCAAATGGGAAGGAAGTACTTTTAGTTCGAGTTTAGGTGGTTCTTCGATTGACAACTTGGGTTGCACAAATTTTCTAACTTCTAACTCCAACGGTTCAAACCGTGTGGATTGAATATAATTTCTCGGATTGGCTTTCATAAAAGCCATGTTTTCTTCACCTTCTTCATCCTCCAAAGGGCCAAGATCTAAAGCTTTCTCCAATGGATCTTCTTCAAAATTGCTTTCCAAAGAAACCAAGGTTTCTATTTCTTCCATAACTGAACACTCCTCTACCGGATCAAGAAATTTCATTGCTTTAAGAATGTTAAAGGTTACCTGATCGTCTTGAATTCGCATGGTGAGTTCACCTTTCTACACATTGATTAATGTTCTTCCCGTCGCTAGGAAAGGTCTCCCAAGGATAATTGGTACTTGTTTATCTGCTTCAAAATCTAAAATAATGAAATCAGCAGGAAAAATAAATTTATCGACTCTTACCAAAACATCTTCAATCTTTCCTTCGGGATATGCTAAAGATCGATCTGCTAGCTGAAGCGTCACAGTTGTAGGTCTTACTTCACCTATCCCTAACATCTTGAAAATAGACTTAGGCATTAAGTTGATACTCGCTCCTAAGTCACACAAAGCTTTACTACAGTAAGATTGACCAATGTTACAAGGTATAGTAAAGCTTCCTGGGTCTTTCAATTACGGTGGTAGTTTGTTCTGCAGGAATGCACTGCACTCCTTTGTCAAAGCAACAGTCTCATACTCACTCAGTCATTTTTTCTTGGACAATATATCCTTCATAAAATTCACATAATTTGGCATTTGTTCTAAAGCCTCCACCAACGGAATATTGATGTGTAACTACTTCAGAACATCCAAAAACTTCTTAAATTGTACCTCATGTTTCTGCTTGTCTTGCTGTAATATTTGCGGATATGGAGGTGATGGAACTTTTGGTTGAACCAGACAACTTTCTGAGTAGGTAAATCTGCATCCAAAGAAGATGTTAAAATATTTGAATTCACTAGGTCAGGGTTTACCTTGTCAGACTTTGCAGATTCTGATTCCTTTGGTGTAGAAACTTCAAAAGCTGGTTGACTTTCCTCCTTTTCAACATGCTCATCATCGACATCAATCAATCGGGGTTCTAGAGTCTTTCCACTTCGTAATGTCACTACCTTGATATGTTCTTTACCCAAATTTCTTGAATTCTCAGTATCCCTCAGTAAGGTTCCTTGCGATCTATTACTAAGCTCTGTAGCCAACTGACCTATTTGGTTTTCCAAATTTCTCAGTGCTGCTACTTGGCTTTGGATCAAAGCGTCATTCTTTGCTATGTACACTTTCAACAAGTTCTCCAAACTGTTTGATGCCTCAGCTTAAGGTGGTTTTGGAGCTTGTTGATTAAACCCTTTAGATTGGTTGGGTCTTTGCTGTAATAAGTTATTGTTCGGTCCATTTCCTTGGTTGCTCTAAGAAAAGTTAGGATGATTACGCCATGAAGGATTGTAGGAGTTGGACTGGGGTCCTTGTCCAATCCTATTCTGATATTGGTTCCCCACATAGTACACTGACTCGGGATTTAATGGACAATTCTCAAAAGAATGACCTTCCCTACAGTACACATAAGAAACTACTTCAAACGGACTTGGTGGCTGAGTTGCAAAATTATTCGTACTATTAGCGGATAACTATTTTAACATAGAGGAAATAGACGATACCTAAGCCAATAACGAAGTGAGAGAGTCAACTTCATGAACTCCGGCTACTCATCTTCTTGAAGCTGTTCGATTTGTTGGCCATTGATAGTTATTACTCACGATCCTCTCGATGATCTCATAAGCCTCATTATAAGACTTAGACAAAATTGCACCATTCGCGGAAGTATCGACCATCAATCTTGTATGTGCATTGAGACCATTATAGAATGTCTCCAACTAGATACAATGAGGAATCCCATGATGAGGACACTTACGAAGTAACTCCTTGAATCGCTCCCAAGCCTCATACAAAGACTCGTCATCCAATTTCTGGAAAGTTGTGATCTCGTTCCTCAACTTAGCATTTTTACTAGGTGGGAAATACTTAACCAAAAATCTCTCTGCTAATTCTTGCCATGTAGATATGGAAGTTGGTGGCAATAAATTGAGCCATGCTTGTGCTTGATCTCGCAACGACTACGGAAATAACTTCAACCTCTGTGCGTTTTTAGTCACACCTGCTATCTTGAATGAATCACTCACCTCCATAAATAATCGAAAGTGGAGATGTGGATCTTCCATGGGCATACCACTAAATTGGCCCACCGTTTATAGCATTTGAAACATCACTGGTTTCAATTCAAACTGGGTTGCCTCAATATCTGGCCTTCTAATTCTTGGGTTTAGCTCACTAAAAAGTGGCACAACATATTGCCTGATGCATAGATTCCTATCATTAGCAATGAGGATGGGATTTCGTACATTATCGGCTTCATTACATTGGTCTTGATTCTAATTTCGAAGGTCCATCTCGACTTGCCTTTGAGCTGTTCATTCACGTCTTCTTTGTCTGAAAGTTCACTCAATTCAGGGTCTACAGGGAGTAAATCGATAATTCGATCTATGCTCATAAACACCTGAGAAGAAAATCACAAAAACTAAAAAGAATAAGTTAGTAATGTTAGAAATATATCAAATTGAAAATAAATAATTTCACAAAAAAATGACTATGGCAATAGTTGACAATCCCCGGGAACGGCGCCAAAAACTTATAATTCTCAGGTTTGTGCAAGTGTATACAATCGTTATCAAGTAATAAGTAAGTATCGAGTTATCGTCTCCACAAGGATTGTACTTGTGCTAAGTCACTTAATTTGTAAAATTTTATTAACAATTTGAAAATTAAAAAGAAAATATAGTTAAGAAGTGGTATAAACTAGATGCAATGATCCCTAATGTAAATTATCCTAATATGCAGACCATATGAATGAAATAGATTTTAGCAAAATTTAACACAATTTGCAACAATTATAACATAAATAAACTAGGAAAATTACTTTAATTAAACTTAATTTATTATCATCATGCTTAATAATATTTGGAAAAACATTCCATGGCAACTCGATGTTTCATGAGTTTGGAAACCAAATTAGGTCCTTTTGGAATCTTTTACTTAGTAAATATGCATTTTACTGATCCTTATTTACTAAGGGTTTCTTAGCATTCGTGCGAGGTAACAGGGACGTGTTAGGTTTGAAACAATTTAATCACACAAATCTAAAAACTATGTAGATAACAGAGCCTGGTTAGGGTTGTTATGCAACCTACAATTTAATCGGGTTAGGATCTAAATTGAGTATGCACAATTCAATTACACTTCCATTAGCAATCGTCTGGTTAGGATCGCTCAGCTAATTCAGGTGCATTTCAATCATGTATGAACGAAATACAGACTTGATTTTAATTGAAAACATGATCGATTGAGGCACAAACATTATAAGCATGAATCAAATAAATATTATTTAATCAAAATAATCATCCTAGCTTAAATAAAAGTAAGCTATCATTGTTGTAAACAAGAACATAGAACTCATAGCAAACATCTTTAAATTAAATTAAAGAAAAGAAAGATTAAACCCAATTCAGAGTGGCTGTCACCCAAGACTCTGACTGATGAGGCTCCTTCGCTTCTTTACGTTGCTCCTTTGCTGATGGTTCTCCAAGTTGGCCCACCAAGGGCTCTTTAAGAGGCTAATTTGCTAAAATCCTTATCCAAGGATGATGATAGGTGTGAGAGCTAAGAGAGTTGAGAGAGAGGATGAGAGATGAAAGGGATAAGGGATAAGGGATGAGGGATGATTGAAAAAGTGAGAAATGAGCTCTTATTTATAAGTGAGGCAAGGGAGCTAGTTTGCTAAAATAAGGAGTGTCCATCCTTTGAAACCTCCTCCAAGAGTGGTCAGCCATGAATTGAGGAAATGTAGCTGATTTTTCCTTGATTTTTGGTCAATTAGAATGCCACAAAAACTCAGGACTAAGACTCGGTCTCCAACAAATCTTCAGGTAAATCTCTACTTTCTTCAACTCTTCAAGGGCCTTGTATAATTAAACCAAAAATTTGTTTATAATCAGCCATGTGTAGCCGAAAATTGGGTTGACTTGGTCCCCACTTTGGACGGTTTTGTAATTAGAAAAAAACTCTTAGTCCTGTAAAAAATAGCGGATAGTTTAGAGGACCAAATGAATTAATTTAACCACTTTAATTAATCAATTTACTTAATTAATTAAACCCAATTTTATTAATGAAATATTTACAATGAATTATTAAAATATAACATTATATTTTATTATTTAATTTAATCATGTATGACCTATTTCATAGCTTAAAAATATAATATGCTTAAATTAATATAAAATAAGTCATTTTATGCATGAAAACTATATAATAAAACATAAAATCACATTTTAATAATTTCTATGTCCTAATTTCATATTTTCACATATTTCATTAATTTATTAAACAATTACTTGGTTTTAACAACAATTTTAAGTAAAAAGGTGATGCATTATATAGGAAAAATCCTATATATTTTTCCGTTTACAATATCTGTTACTGCTACTGATACTGTGATGGGCTAAAGCCCGACTGCATGATTGTTTTTGTACTGAGATGGGCTAAGGCCCAAACTAGACTAATACTGATACTGAAAAGGGCTTAAGCCCATACTGTGATTATTTGTTTACTGTCTGTTCATTTGTATGGGGATTACACATTGAGTTTACGCAAACTCACCCCTTCTTTTAATCTATACAGGTAATCCCCAGATATAGGCGGATCGATGCAGCGGAAGACTCAGTGGTGGCCACACGACTTTTTTTACACTGTTTACTACCTATTTATGATTTTACTTTTATTTGGGGGTATTTTGCTGTAATTATGGCCTTTACGAATTTTGGTTTACAATTTGGATTTTATATGGTTTTATGATTTAAATCATCTAGTGTTAGGTAAAACTCGGGTTTTCAAATGAAATTAATATTTTATCAAAAATACCACGAATAAGCACACTGTTTAAAAGCTTCCGCAATAAAAATAAAAAAATGTTTTGAAATTGAATAACAATTTGTAAATGATTAATATTTTGAAAACGAACAACACGATTTGAAGTTAACATAAGATAATAAAAAAATGGTTAAATAGAAAAGAAGATTTAGCAACGACATATTGTTTCGAAAAGCACTACCATGTGACACTGTCAGATTCGACCATAACGTCTAGGTAGGGTTTGGGGTGTTACACTTTAAATCATGTGTCGGATAATTACGTTCATGCATTTTCAACTGACGAGAAGCATAAGCAATCACTTTCCTGTCTTGCATCAAAACACAACCAAGACCGCTCAAGGAAGCATCATTATACACAACAAAATCTTTTCTCGATTCTGGTAAAGTCAAAACTGGCACTTTAGTCAACATCTGCTTCAATTTCTCAAAACTTTCTTGACACTGATCATCCCAGACGAACTGAACATTATTATGCAACAACTTTTTCATCGGCAAAGCTATCTTCAAAAATCCATTTACAAATATTCAGTAATAACTAGCTAGTCCAAGAAAACTATGAACCTTTGACACATTCCTCGGTGCTTTTCACTGAACAATTGCCTCGATCTTTTTCGGATCAACTCTAATTCACTCTACTAAGATAACATGACCCAAAAATACAACCTCTGATAATCAGAATTCACACTTACTAAGCTTCCCATATAACTGTTTCTCTTATAACACTTGCAGAACAATTCTGTGGTGTTGTTCTTGCTCAGATTCAGATTTCGAATAGAACAAAATATCATTAATAAAAACTACTACAAATTGATCCAAATACAGTTAGAAAATATGATTTACTAGATCTATAAATGTTTCCGGAGCATTCGTCAATTCAAAAGGCATCATTAAAAATTCATAATAACCATACCGTGTTTGAAATGTGTCTTCGGTCCATCACTTTCTTTCATTTTCAACTGATAATAACCCGATCTCAAATCAATATTTTGAAAAGACAAAAGCTCATTTTAGTTGATCAAATAAGTCATCAATACGGGGTGGAGGATATCGATTCTTAATCGTCAACTTATTTAATTGGAACAATCAATACAAAGCCGCATCAAACCATCTTTCTTTTTAACAAAAAGCACTGGAGCTCCCCAAGGCGATACACTAGGGTGCTTATAGTATGTGACATACGATAGGTGTAACAGCCTAGTTTGGACCGTAGTTGGACAGTGGTTTCGGGACCACAAATCTGAGTCAAAAATATATTTTAATATTATTTTTCGTGCTTATAGTATGTGAATTGACATGTGTGAAATTTTTGTGATTTAATTTATCCGTTTGTGTGCTTACTTTGTGAAAAAGACTTAATCGCGTAAAATGCAAAAGTGACTTACTAATTGTTAAAGTAATATATTTTTATGGCTTTCATCACGTGGGGCCTTATGTTGAAATTATACCATTGAAATTATGGATGGACATAAAAGCCTAAGGTTAGTGGATTTTAAATGAAATTATAAAGGTTAAAAATGGAAATTGATAATTAAATAATGAAATAATAAAATAACAGTATGAAAATAGGCCATTATGTTTATCTTTGGCCGATAATAACAAGAAAAGAAAAGAAAAAGACTAAGCTAGGGTTCGGCTTTGATATTTGGTGATTAAGGTATGTGTTTTGATCCATTTTTGATAATTTCTATGTTTTTGTGATTGTTGTTTAGCATTTTATTAAGCCCATGCCTCAATTTTTTATTTTGATGAAGATTGTGAGTTAATCCATTGATGAATTTGTGAGTTTAATGATGTTAATTGATGAATTATGAAAGATAGGTGTTGGATTAATATGTTTTGTATTGAGATTTTTGATGAATTTTGAGTATTTTGGGTTAAATTGTGAAAATGAAAAATTGAGGGGCTAAAATGTAAAATAAATTAAGTATGTGGGCTTATATGAGCTAAAGGAATATTCGTCCAAGCTAGGATATTGTTAAATTATGTGTATTTTGTGTTTTGTGAAATAGGGACTAAATTGTAAAAAATATGAATTTTAGGGGCTAAAGTGTAAATTTCCCTAATTATGTGTTTATGGTTTGAATTGAATAAAATGTGTTATTAAATAGCTACATTTGAATTTATTTAGATCAAGAACAAAAGAAAACGGAATTAAACCAGAGGAAGTCAAAAGTGGTCGAGTAGTCGATTTCATCTGTTCATCTTCGTCTGAGATAAGTTTGTAAGTGAATAATTGATGTTAAATTTAATGTATTTATTTTATACATAGCTGAATTGAAATTTATGTATGTATACTCCAATGCCGAATTGTATTTAACATAGGATACTTAATTACGAGTTTAATTCGATTAATTTACGACATCCGAAAGACATACGAACCATAGGAATGCTGAAATGTGATATCGTGTAAGACCACGTTTGGGACGTTGGCATCAATTTGAGATTTACGTGTAAGACCATGTCTGGGACATTGGCGTCATATATAATTACGTGTAAGACCCTGTCTGGGCCAGTGGCATCGTTATTTGATTACATGTAAGACCACGTCTGGGACATTGGCATTGTACGAGCCTTTTGAGCCGTCCGAGTATCTTTTCTTTGAATTCAAATGGTATAATGGGAATTTACATGGCAAAATCAAATGTGAGTTTGAATTAAGAAATTCAAGTATGTTTGAGTTATACGAAGTTGAAGGTAAAGGTAAGTATTATGTAAAACATGAAAAGGTGAATTAATCACTTAAATATGAGTATATATGTATGTGTACAAGATTAGTAGAATTCAGTCTACTTGTATAACTTATATGTGTTCTTTGAAAATTATTTACTTACAACTCACTAAGCTATTTAAGCTTACTGTGTGTTTGTTCATTCATTATTTTATAGATTTTGGAAGCTAGTTACGAGCTCAGGGATCATCAAGGAAGTCCGTCACACTATCGATCTTTATCTCGGTATTTTGAAAGCTCGAAACTTTGAACATATGGCATGTATAGGCTAGCACTCGTCTTGTTTAGTCATGAAGTGTGTATATATTTAGCCATGCGAAAAATGGCTTAATCTTGATTTTAATACTTATGTGTATTCGGTTATGGTAATAGCTTATTAGGAAAGTATATATATCATGATGCATTTATATGTGTGGCATTTGGTTATAATGTTAAAGTTTGTGTATATATATATGGCTAGAATTTGAACCTATTTTGAAAGTATGTTATTAGTATATATGTTAGGGATGTTGGTTATAATTCGGCAAAGAGAAATGGTAAGTAGGTTAAATAGTTGGTTTGATAGTTAGCTAATTTTAGAAGTATAAGTTGTGGAATAATTTTGAATGGTGGATAATTTGATTACATAGATATAAATAGGTATAGGATAGGTTGTATATGTGTCGGTAGTTGATGGTCAATTTTGGTTAGTTAAAGGTTGGATTTTATTTAGGTGTATAATGTTATATATGAGTTAATAGTAGTATGGCCACATTAATTTGATTATTTATTAGTGATAATTTGCTATGTCTAGGTAAGTATTCGATTTACAAATGGGTTAATTTGGTTGATCACATGATTATGTTATAAGCATGATTATATTCGGCTATTAATAGGTAAGATTAATAATTATATGCCTATGGTATCATTGGTTGTGGAATGATCTTTCTATTAATGTTAGGAAATGGCATAATTTAGTTTATGAATGAATGATAAATCTTGTATCAATGAAGTAGTTAACCTTGTTGACCGAATAGACAAGGAAAGAATTAGAAAGCATGTGTATTTTGGCATGGCACATAGCTCTTGAAAATTTGGTATGTTTGACTCATAAAATGTATATAGGATATAGCTAATATTAGTCAAATAAGTAGTGCATGAATGGCATATAGTTCTATATTGTATCTTGATAGCCGAATAGAGGATAGAACGAATGGCAAAGTGTGCACATGATCATGCTTGAATGATTTATTTCGATGTGGTTAATTGTACATAAGGTTTTAATGTTTAATGAAATATGCTTAAACAGTACGGAGTGGTTAATGCCGCATTTGTCTATGGACATTAAGCCATGTATAAGCATGTACAGAATTATGAAATAAAGTATTTAATTTATAATAGGTATTCGAATACTATTGAGGTGTTGTGCTTATAATCATAGTAATATGTTCTGCAAAGCATGTATATAAATATTTTGTATAGCTTTAAGATATGTCTAATTATTTGAAAATGTGATTATATTTATGGTATGGATTCGAGTAAATTTTCTGAGGTGTTAATTTGTATTTGTAATGAGTATTAACGAATGATTAACCTTTAATTAGCTATATGCTTTATATATATATCAATATGACTTGCAATAATGTTCAAATCTGTGTTTGGGTTCGGTAATACCTCGTGACCCTAATCTGGCGACGGATATGGGTTAGGGGTGTTACAATAGGGGGCATTAACATCGGAGCCGTACCAGAAAGCACTTCAATTGCAAATTCAACCTCCTGATCCGGTGGTAATCCCAGTAATTCCTTGGAAAACACATCAGGGAATTCACAAACAGTTCAAATTTTACTGCACTGATTGTCAACAGAATTCGAATTGATAACATAGGCTAGAAAAGCTTCACAACCTTGATGAAGAAGTTTATTAACTCGAATTGCTAAAATAATACGGGTTGAACCACTGTTTCGAATACCATTCGCCTCAATCTTATCACCACTTTCACTCTGAACAACAAACTTCTTCTACAGCAATCCAGAACCACCTCGTACTTCGAAAGCCAATCCATACCCAAAATCACATCAAAATCACCAAGCGACATTATCAACAAATCAACAGGGAAGGTCATATTCTGTATCATTAACAGACATCTCCTACACACCTGATCCACTAACACAGATTGTCCCAATGGACTAGACACCACTATCGATACTTTAGATGTCTCAGATTTTAAACTTCCCGACTCAACCAATTTAGTATTAACATATGAATGTAAAGATCCCGGATCTATCAAAGTATAAACAGGTTCTGCATGTAATAAAAATATACCTGTCACAACATCATTTGCATCACCATCCTCACGAGTCCGCACAACATAAGCTCGAGCTGGCGTCCTGGCCTCTGACTGTTGTGTAACAACATCATTTCCCTTTCTAACACCACCTCTCGAAAATGAATTATTACATATACCTCTGAGAATAAATGAACATATAGAATACCCAGAAGAGATCACTACAAGATACTCGACTATAAAAACTGCATTCAGATATCTTTGCAATTTCAACACTATGCCACTGACTACTACAGTCATCAATGATCCCACATTATCCCAATCATTAAAGAAATCAATTCAGAAGAAATTCTGGTTAACCCGTTCTTTAAATACCATACCTGAATAAGTCGATTACTCGTGAATAACATCTTCCTTAATAACGACATTGCATATCTCGAATAATCTTCAGAAAAACTTGATATCTCTTCTAGAACTCTCTTTACTTGCTAACCCATCTTCGGCTCTAGCCGCGTTACTATTCATTCAGCTATTGAACTTTTCAGTTTCACACTTGTAAGCTTAATAAATATAAATCTTGTAAATTCAATTGTATAAGGCTGTACAGGTGAGGGGGTGAAGGTCGTAAAGCCTCAAAATTTGACTCTCATGTATACACACATATAACGTAACATTTATCATCAACATAATCATTATAATCATTTGCCATTTTTAACTATAAAACAAAAACAAATATATCAGCATCCAAATCCTAACTCAATTCGACTCAATTATGGCATGTACCTCCAGACTTAATTTCGAGCTTGATTTAGTTCGAGAATCAGGTAAACTTGCAAAGCTCTGATACCATTAAATTGATACACCCCTAACCTATATCCGCTTTTTGAATAGGGTTTCAGAGCATTACCAAAGCTTATCAATCAAACAAACATAAATTTAAACTTTGATATTATATAATATTCAGGTAAAAAACCAATTAAATTCATACATAATGTCCCTTATTAGAGCCCTCGAGACCCAAAATACGTGTTAGAAACAAATTGGAACTAATTCGAAAACTCATAGAAATTTTTGAAAATATTAAAAATTTGCAAAGCTGCAAGGTTCACATGCCCATGTGGTCAGGCCGTGTGTCTCACACAGCCCAATCACACGCCCGTGTGTTTGGCTGTGTGGACTCAAAATGTACCTTTAACAACAAGTTTACCATTCCCTACAAGCTTGCACACTAAACAACTAAAAAATCATTCGTTTAACCAAATCAAACACAATTGAACACATCCAAAACATGTCAAAACAATCATCCTAGGTGCCTAACTAATGTACCCTCAATGGTACGACAATTATATCATCAAAACATACCATCAAAGTACCATTCAAATCCAAATTTCAAACATACCAAATTCAATCAATTTTTACCTAAATCATGAACACTTAAGCATTAATTTAATATACCATATTAAGGCTTCAAACACAAGCACATGCTTATAGATATATGCCAACAAACATTAAACTTATAATCTCATTTACGTTCAATCCATAAAATGATTAATATTTAGACACCCTAGGTACATGCTGACACAAAAGGAAAAACATCAGCACGTTTGAGTTCGAGATTGTAGTTGGATGCTGAATTGGCAATCAAAATTAAGTACCTAACCTGCGCACGGAAAACAAAACTGTACGCTGAGTAAAAACTCAGTGGTATTTTTATAATCTGAATATTTAAAAATAAGAATTTACAAATATACAATTGAAATATAAACACATATTAATATTTAAATATTACAACAACCATATCATATTTTAATTTTCATACTTGCTATACAAATAGCTTTTCACATTTCATTATACAATTGCATTATCCATTCCATATTCATTTAATGAGTATATAACTCATATATTCCATATATTTGCAACATCTTTCACATTCTATTTTCAATTCACTGTTTCACTTCCATTTCTCATACCATGCCATTTCAATATCAATTATAAAACTTTATTATTCATTTACCCCTATTAACATGACTCAGACTCGGACGAATACACGGATCCAACCAAAACACACCAGTTTGGCACCCAGTGCTTTATCGGATAATTCGAAGTAATAAATTGACACCCAATGTCTCATCGGCTAAACCGAAATAAATTGGCACCTAGTGCCTCATCAAATTAATCCAAAGTAGTAAATTGACACCCAGTTTCTCATCGACTCGAAGTCAAACAAATCCCTAAACTCTTCCATTCCTATGGCATGCCATCTATATTCGACTCAGTCTGATACAGTTAATAGGGTTCCAATTCACTTTTCAAAAATAACCAATATTCATTTCAATTCAAATAATCAATATATTCAATATATATATACCAATTCAATCAATATAAATTCAATAAATTCATCACATATTAAATCAATCCATTTCAATTGCAAAACACAATAATCCTCACCTTAACACTTACCATATACATTAAATTGAATTATAACAATTAACAACTAAATTCGGATTATAGAAATACAAACCAAAAATTTCGAGCTATTTCTCATTGACTTTATCTTTCCCCTTTTTAGTCGAGGGTTCCGGTACGATATTAGCAATTGAGCTTTGAACAATTGAAAACCCTAAGCCTTGCTTTCTCCTTTCTTTCTTTCTCTTTTTCTTTTTCATTTTTGCTTCTCTGTTTCCATTTTTCTTTTTCTTTTCTTTTATCATTATAATATAATATATATACTTAATACTTAAGTAAATATTATAATATTTATATATTTTTTTATTTAAAGTTTTATAATAATTTCACTTATGCCGCCTCATTTAATGCAATTGGAATAATTTCTTATTTAGTCCATTCAATTATTCTTTAATTTATAATTCAACTTTCACCCTTTATGCAATTTAGTCCTTATATCTAATTACTCATATTTCATGCAAATTCACCTGACCAAAACCTAATTAACTACACAAGTAACTTTGTAAATATTTTTAATAAATATTTACGAGTTCATTTTTCAAAAACGGAGTCCCAGAAATACACTTTTCGACACCCGTGACTATCGGGTCGTTACAGTTTTGTGCCTTGTATTTTAGTTTAAATGAGTCCATAAATTGAAATATAATGATTTGAAATCCATTGATCTTTTTTCGGTATGTTTGTGGATGTTTGGAGGTGATTTGGAATTTTAATTTGGAGCATTTTTGGGTCACCCTGCTACGACATCATGACTTTGTCTTTGCAATATCACGACATTCACCTTCAATGTTGCAACATCATCCTTCTAACATTGAAAATTTTCCCAAACAACAAGTCAGTCACAACACCAAATATTCCACATCACAACCTTATGCGTTGTTCCAACATTTTTGCATCACTTTGTTTCCATTGCACTATTTTGCCATTTTGAGTCTTGAATACCTCTAATCTTTCCTAAAATACTACTAAAAGATTTTAAATTCTTTCTAAATCCTTCAAATTGTTTTAATTAAAATTTTATGATTTTATAAAAATGTTTAAAGCTTGAAATTTTTAGCAACTTCGAGGTTTTCGTTTCATATATGCTCCGGTAGCATCTCTTATTCATACCATATATTGGGACAAGTGAGGAGTGTTACAGATACAATTAGCATGCGATAGGAATTAGTATGCGTGTTTTTGTTAGAAAATAGCATTTAGTGTGAAGACAACAATATGTGTCTTATGGCATACAACATAAGTGCATAGTAGGAACCCTAAGTGTTTTGGCATGTTCGGTGGGATGCACTATTAATGTAATTAATGTAGGGTTTTCGAATGGACTCTTATGTATACGGGTGTAATTTACTAAGGATTACTAAGGGATAAGTGTTTATAATTAATGATAATTGGACTTATAATCATAGTGTGTGTTAAAATTGGCATGGATCAAGTGACATGGTTAAAAAGTGAATGAAGTAAATAATTGATTATAAGTGGACCTAAGAGTGAATGTTGATGTTATTAATAAGTTAAATTAGTGAAATATGACCTTAACGTTTAAGTACCATGTGATTAACAAGTGAAAAGAGTTTAAGTGATAACATTTATAATCCTTTTGATAAGGGAAACTTGGTAAACATTAGTGGAAAATGTGCAAAATCTGAATAATGAAACTAATGATTTGGTAATCTAAGTGAATACTTAACATGTGAGTAAACAACTAACAAATGGTAACCACCTTAAGTGTGTTAAGTGGTTAATTAATTGAAACAATATTTGTATTCATTAAGTCTTAGTGAATGAATCAATAAGTGAAGGGACTAAATTCTCATTAGTAAGTAGCAAAATTGAATTTGAACTCCATAATTCATAAAATGACCTGGCACTAATATGAGATATGGTTAAGTAGGAAATTTTAGTGTACTCACTAAGTTCTTTGAGCTTAACGCACTAGTGATTTAAATGTGTAGGTGGAAGACCTTTTTTTGTGAAGCTAGAGATCATGTCTTTGAAGGATCACATTCCTGAGTGAGGTTTGAAAGACTTAGAGAATTTAGTTTTATATTCCTATTAAAAGAGTTTAAAATATTATGTACATATACTAAGTGTATTTATATTAAGTTTGTAAGTTTTGAAAAGTTTTCATTATATGTATGATGCATTTAACATTTTCAAGATAAGTTGTGGCGTTGATTTAATTTGACTGTGTTTTTAAAATGAGTTTGTGTTCAAATTAGTGTTTATAATGTTTCAAAATGAATTGGAACTTAATGGTATGATTTCTTGATGTTTGGGGATGTTATAAAGTGTTTTCAAACTAATTTTAGGTCCTCTGCACCCATGTATCGATACTTTGGAGTTTGGTATAGGTACTTGCAAGCCAGTAGTTAAAAAATTACAATAGATAGGCCAAATCTCAAGACTTATAGCCCAAGTATGGAGACTTGCAAGCCAACTATCAAGACTTGCTCTACTGTACTTGCACAACTTGTGTTTCTAATCATTTTAGGCTCCTAACCTAGTTTTATATTTTGGGCATGTCCAAATAATTAGGAAATGATCCAAATTATTTTAAAAAATGTGTTCAAAGCTTTGCATATGTTTAAAATTGTTTTAAGATATTTTATTAAGTTGTGAAATTGATGTTTTATAAAAAAAAATTAGAAAAATAGAGAGAGTGTTAACATAACATCACTTATATGTGTTAGTCGTTGAATCGGGTAAGGGGTGTTACATTTACTCATTCTGATTCAAGTCATACTTACATTTTCTCCACCTTACAAAATACTACCTTTTGTTGAGCTCAATGTTACAAAATTTGCTACAATTTTTTTTACCTTCTCCCCATACGTTCTATTCACTTATTTACAATGCTTTCATTGAATTCTCTCCAATAGTAGAAATGCTTTATTGTAAATCATTTCACTATTTAAATTTTTTCATTAATTAGCTAAAACTTAAAAAGGAAACTCGGAATTTTGTCTCATATAAATCATCAAATTAAGATTCTCAAAATAATTATTTTTATTTAAAAGATTGAGCTCAAATTCATTATTTGATTTTTTAAAATAAATTAATATCAGTATCTTTTTAGCCATATCAGTGATTTGGCCTAAGAAAATCATAATTTGATACGATACATGCATAAATTTGACTAGAAGTAGAACCTTTGCCTGTAAAGAATAAAAATTGACTAGGACCGGACCGGACCGAACACAACAATAAATCCATTTAATTACAACTTATGGAAACGCAGATATAAAACGGGCAGATGTAGGGTTTTAGCTGGTGCAGTGGCTGTGAGCGTAAGACGAAAGAGAGCAATTGAAACAGTTCTTTGCGCCGCTCAGCCAACATGGGTAACTTCGATCTTTACCTACCTCCTTCCTTTTCTCACTTCCTAACTCTCAAAACTTGTACCTTCATTTTCTCTTTACTATCATCTCCTCAACATGGGTTCTTTTCAATCTTTGATTCAGGTATTTCCAGGGATTCCATGCACAAGAGGCGTGCCACTGGTGGCAAGAAGAAGGCTTGGAGGAAGAAGCGAAAGTATTTTCTTCTTAACTTCTCTACCCATTTCCTTTTTTACATTTTCGTTTGTTTTTGCTCGATTTGTTCTCTTTTGTTTTTTTATTTTGTTCTTGTTTTTTTAAAAGTTAATCTGCTAAATGAATTACAATGAGAATACCCTTTCCTTGAACTTTATGCAAATGAGATAAGATGGATGGAATATATGGTCTTTCTTATGGATATTGAATGCTGAATTAGTTAGATTTGTTTTAGTTTTGGGTATTGGGTCATTCAAAAGCTTTTGATCATGGGTATTATAGATTGAGTGGGTATAGAAAAGAAATATGGAGTGAGCTTTAAGTTCAGTTGGTTATTAGAAACTGTAAAGAGCATCTTCATTCAGGAGCTGTATAAGCTAATTTATGAGATTTATTTCTAAATGATAGTGTTAGGCAGGGTTGCTTGCCCTTTCTCAGGGGTGTGGTGTAATTAGATAGACCTTAGGTTACGTTGGACTCCTAATTGATACAGGTATATGTTTATACATGGAAGGTTTATGTGCGTGTGTTGAGTGTTGCAATGGTCATCATGGAGGGTCTAATGTTTGACCTATTTCTTGAAGGGGGAACTGAGAGGTCTGTTGTTTGAGTTTGTTGGGGAGTGCATTAGGGTTCAATTCTTTTGGGAATAGTTTCACTCAGTTTGTATTTTGTTGGTTTGCTTTTATCTAAGTTGCTAATTTTTATGTTTTTGGCGGCTTTTGAAAGGTATGAACTTGGTCGTCAGCCAGCAAATACTAAGCTCTCTAGCAACAAGACTGTAAGGAGAATCCGTGTTAGAGGAGGCAATGTGAAGTGGAGGGCATTGAGATTGGATACAGGCAACTATTCATGGGGTAGCGAAGCTGTCACCCGCAAGACCCGTATTCTTGATGTGGTATATAATGCCTCAAACAATGAGCTTGTCAGGACACAGACCCTCGTAAAGAGTGCTATTGTTCAAGTGGATGCTGCTCCCTTTAAGCAATGGTACCTTCAACACTATGGTGTTGATATTGGGAGGAAGAAGAAGACAGCAGCTAAGAAGGAAGCTACTGAGGTAGAAAGATTTCAAATGATTCCTTTTTCTTCTCAAAATTATTGGTTGCAATTTAAGTTCCAACTGTTTAAACCCTGCATGGGTTTGTTTAAATATTGTTCTTTTATTTCTTCAGTAGGGATGTTTGTTTGTCTTTTAGTTTGGCTTTGAAAAGTGCATGCAATTTGTGAAAGGGTAGTCTTTGCATATTCAGTAATTCTATGAAAGTATTCTCTGGTCTAGTCCATAACCATACCCGTTGCAAAACTGATATAGAAGAGTATTGCCGTTTAATCAGGTGGTGTGAGAGTTGCTGTTCCATCTTTCAGCGTGTAATTTTTGTGTACTAAGCAACTTTAGTCAATGTAATTCTTGTGGTTGGTTTTGAGTATTGTTTCTGATTCTACATCATAAACTGTAGGACGGAGAAGTTGCTGCCGAGGAAACTAAGAAGAGTAACCATGTGCTAAGGAAGCTTGAGAAGCGCCAGAAGGAACGTACACTTGATGCTCACATTGAAGAACAATTTGGCTCTGGTAGATTGTTGGCATGCATTTCTTCCCGACCAGGTCAATGTGGCAGAGCTGATGGGTATGTTTGTGGGAATCATAAAGCTCATAAGGTTTTTTTCTATCATTTTGATGCAGTTATGTCTAATATTATTCAATTTAATATATTATTAGATACATATTGGAGGGTAAAGAGCTAGAATTCTATATGAAGAAAATCCAAAGGAAGAAGGGCAAGGGCGCTGGAGCTGCTTAGATGCAGTATTTCAAATGGTCTACTCTCTCATCAATGTGGTTTTTGTTGCCTTTAAATTTTGTTCTCTTTATTTTCCTACAATTGAGGATATGGTACATTTTTATTGTGAACATTTTAGGCATTTGTTCAAGTCCTTGTTAAATTGTGCTGTTATTTTAATCAAAAGTTAAAGAAAAAAGAATTATTGTCCTATGCGGCTTCTCCTTTCCAGGATTCGATTGAATTTTTGCACCAAGTTGCGTATGGATGAATGAATACGATTGCATATTTATATGGATCGGACCTGGTTTTGATTAGACACGTTCATGGATCTTATCAGTTTGGGCTAGGCTCAATCTCAATTTTCTATTATCTGGTGTTATTACCGTCCTAGTTATGTGAAAATATTACCCTCACCTAATTTTGAATTTTATAAAAGTGATTGTTATACATTTGCAACGGTAAAATTTGATATTTAGATAATATTTGATTTTTTTAATTTTAAATTAAAAAATTTATAATTTATTAATTAGTGATTTAGATTATATCTTAAAATTACAATATTATTTTTATTTAATAAAGTATTATTAACGTAATTTTATAATAAAATAAATAATATTTTAATTAAAATTTATTGTTCTTATTTCACATAAGAACAAAATTCATATTAGTTTTATATTATTTTTTAATACACAATTTTAAAAAATTATCATGTGTTCTTTTTTAATATATTTTGTTAAATTCTTTTCTTAACCTGTAATTTTGTAAAGCAAATTAATTTAACAATAAACTTGTGAAATACTGTAAACAAAGGTGACAGAATGATTGTGATTAAGAAGACTTTAGATTTACACATTTGTTTGGACAAGATTATACTGATCTTTAGAAGAAAGAATTGACCCCTCTTAAAGCCGACATATATATATGTAATCGTACACAAATCAATCAACCAATCAATCTGTCCAATAAAATTGAAAAGAAAAAAAGAATGACACACCTTGCTTTGCCTTGCCTGCCTCGCTTCTGAAATTTGAAATATCAAAATTGGCAAAGTGTACAGTGGTACTTTACACAAATAATTCCATCACCCTCCCACTCTAACTCCAGCTTCAAACATCCAACCACTATTTTTCCTAATCTTCTTCAAAAATCCCTTTTTGTTTGGTACAGACTTTATATTTTAACCAATGGCACGTGGCTTCACAATTGGCATTTTGACAACCATACAATGAATGACCAATGGAGAACTGCTTCAGTCCAGAACCAGTAACACCAAAATTGCTGTTATTGGTTAAAAGATGCTGGGTCAATGTGACCTGCAATTCGGACTCTAGATGGCACCTATAGTGTCCTACGGTCAACTCACCTGTTCTCCGATCAAATCAAGACCAACCACAAGGAAACTAATACCTTGAAATAATAGGAAGTAGAAGTGCATACCTTGGGCGGACAACAAGCTTCTCCCGGCAGCAGACAGCAAGATAAAAGCAAGGGTCAGTTCCATCCTGTAGAGACGATTTCTTTTGGTTTTCACACTTCTCCTGGAGGTTACTTCTAGTTTGCTCAGCTCTTCAAGGCCAGAATCTGAGGATGACCTGAGGAAACTAGTGGTTTCAGTTACTGAAGAATCTGATTCGTTCTCGAAGGCAACAAGATCAGCCTCTGATGATCTGCCCAACTTTTTCGTTACTATCCACTCATAAGAATTTCCAAGCCGAAACAGACCAGATATCATTGCATTGAACTTTGTCACTGACATGGTGTTCTCAAATAGTAGGTATGGGACAATGAAAGGGAATGATCGTGGTGCTGGAAGGATATTCAACACAGACATAATTCCAGGAACATAGCAAACTACCCAAGCTGGTAGCTCAGCTTCTGGCAGGAATATCGTCAATGGGAGAATGATGCAGAACAGGGTGAACGAGTAGAAGGGCAGAATAAGCTTCCTTAGGAGGAAGAACAGAAAAATCAAATTGGCTTTCTTGGCCTTATTCACCTGAAAAATCAATTTAGCTTGCCTAAATATTCTTATAAAAGGTAACACAGGGTTATAACTAAATGATGTAAGGAAACTTTTACCATAACAGCAAAAAATTCCACAATAAAATTGGTTAAGAGTTCCATTCTTAAACTTAAGCATTTAGCTCAAAGATAGGTTCATGTGTTGCCCCATATTTGAAGAACTGAGTGAATCTCTCTTTCCCCAATCAAAAATGAAGGGGGGAAAAAGAAAAGATAAAGAGAAAAAAATGGGCCTTTAATTTATTTAACACATTGGTCAGTTTGAGAAATATTCAACATTCAGAATCTAGTTGAAGGGTTAAAGCTTACACTGGTGGTCTTTTGTTTCCCGTTTCCAAGAACAGTTCAACAACCCACATCATGAGCAACCCCACAGTTTAAAGCTTGGACTATTGGATGATGTAATGACAAACAAGCAGCCCATGTTGCTTTGTGTCTATCTTAATACCCTTTTATCCTCTTTTTTTTTCTTTGAAATTCCATTTTGACTTTCAAAAGGAGGCATGATTTCCAAGTTAAATTGACCCTCTTTCCATTCCAACTAAATGTTCGGTCATTCCAAGTCCTGTTTGTTAAAAGGACTACAAACATTCACAGATCTCCCCTATTAAATCCATAACAGTTGAGAAATAATAAGGTTAAGATACAACAATTGGGACTAGCAAAGTAACAAATGAAAGCAATCAGTTCCTTATCTGGGATGAAGAGCCAAGAAGAGTAAGACAAAACCCTAATTTAGCTTTTCCGGCAACTTATATTGTTAAAAATAATTTGTTTTCTGTTCAAGAATTCCTACTTAGGTAGTTCATTCCATCCGTTTTCAATCCTTCCATTTCAGGCTTCAGCATAGCATATTGCTACATAGAGCTAAGGGAGAGGAAGGGTTTGTCCAAGGTTTGAACCAGAGAACCTAGGTGTCAGCTATAAATTTGAAATCAACGTGCTTAGTTGACAGAATTAATGTCTTAAATAAGAAACCACACTTTCTTATTTATTTTAGACACTAAAATAAATATGACAACCAGAGAAGCGTATGCGAAAAGGAGGCATCAGGAATAGAACAATATACATTTAGCTAGGGGGAAATATAAAGAAAAGCTAAACAAGTTTTCAATGATAAAAGTAGAAAGGGGATATTTACACAGGTTTTGAAATATAGATTAATACAATGGAAAACAACTTTTGGAGAAGAGGACCAGACCAATCGTTAAGATTTAGTAAGGCCTACAGCTCTTCACAAGAACAAGACAAGAAAAAGAAAATTTGTATTCTAAAGAAGATAGCAGTCAGCTTCCACACAAGGATCAAGAATGTGGCACTAGTACCTTCCAGTTTGGAAGTGAGATCTTATACACTTCAAAAGAGAATATAAAGTTCGAATGCTGATCTTAGAAGAGGACAGCCACCCAGGTGTTAAACAAAGAACATAATATTTTTATGCAGCACTATTTCTAAAACTTAGAAATCATGATTTAGAAGATGAAAACAATTAAGAGAATGCACAGCAAGGACAGCAAATATTTTGAACCCTGAGAGAAATGAAAGGTTTGATGGAAATTCTTGCACTATGTTCTTGTTAAAATCAAACAGATATTTGAGAGACCTCATTTCATAAAACCCTTGCACGTGAGAATAAAGTTCATTCTCAAGATTACCTAAAAGATAGTTTTAATAAGCTTCCGTACCTTTGAGTGAAGTATGTCAAGAAAGCACAAGCGGAACAGCTGCATAGGACCAGAATGCCAGCGGTACTGCTGTTTCTTATATGCCTCATATGACTCAGGAAGTTCACAGTAGCACTGCAGAGAGATAAAAGTTAGATCACTTTCCTTTCGCTCTCAAGTGAGAAAGGAAATTTGTATATGATCAGATGTCACACACCTTAACGTCATTCAGATATACAAACTTCCATCCACAAAGGTGTGCTCGAACAGCGATATCCATGTCCTCAACAGTTGTTCGTTCCAACCATCCACCACAGTCCTCGAGGGCATTAATTCTCCACACACCAGCAGTTCCATTGAAACCAAAGAAGTTAATAAACACACCATTGACCTGCTGTTCAACCTCAAAATGAAACGATAAATTTATGTTCTGCAATCTTGTAAGCAAGTTCTCATCCTTATTTACAAATGCCCACCTTGCTTGGACTAATGCTAAGTCATCATTTCCCTAGAAATAAAGACAAACAAATGCAGATCAGAAGAAATGATAGGTAAATTAACAAATCAAAAGTGAAAAATAGAAGGAAATATAAGTCTTTTACAGAGAAACCAACCAGCACCTATGCATATTAGAAATGCCTAAAACACTGAAGTTACATCATCCAATTAGCTTATTTTGGGGGCAAGCAGTCAACTTCCTTGTGTCGGAAAAGAAGGTTTAGTTCTTGCTCAACCGATTAAGTGATAACAGATTTACTACTATTACTATTACCATTACCAATTACCATGATAAGTAGAATAGCAGCTGAGGAATGATTAGCATTTTAAAATCCATGTACTAACATGAAAAATTCTTACAGCAACAGAGAATTAAATTCATCTTTGCATATTCCCCCCCAAAGTGCAGATCAATATCAAAGTTAAATTGGGCCCAAGGAAGAAGTGAAAATGCAAGATTAGAAACCTGTTTGATCTCTAGTAGCATCCACATTGTTATCTATGACAGGGCCCTTACTGGTTTGATTCAATGAAAGAAACAAATACATACACAAGGATCACCATGGGTTTGATATTCATTGAAGGTTAAAGTTATCATATGTGCCAAATCACTGGAATGCATGTTAATGTTGAAGACTAATTTTCTTGTAACAAAATAGCAGTTATCTGCCAACAAGATTTATCCACATAACCAGACTGTAAACAAAGACCACATCGGCCACAGAATGGGAATTGCTTACAAATGTAAACCACAGAACTGCAACATTATTAAATTTTAACCATTATGGTGATTCTTATCTTGAACCCATGGTAACTACTCACTTCTCTGCATCAATCCTAATCGTGTTCAGGTTAGCTTTATCTCAAACCAATGACAAAAAGAAAGGGATTTCTTGCACAGCACACCAAGATTATATTCAAAGGAAATGGCTAAAGACTGAAAGACAAAACGGAACAGTGAAAACTTTCTTAAACCCATAGAGCTGTAACAGTTACGATACCCTGAAATGAGGAATGGTTTTCTTCAAGAAATCTGGTGCTGGCTGGAAATCTGCATCAAAAATTGCAACAAACTCATAATTTTTTATATAATCACAGCTCATTGCAGATTTGAGGTTTCCTGCCTTGTAGCCAGAACGAATAAGCCGATGTCTATATAATATATGCACACCCTTTTGATGCCATTTCTGTACTTCTGCCTGGATAAGGTTCTGAGCATCTAATTCATCAGAATCATCCAAAACCTGTACCAGCATTCTCTCCTTTGGCCAGTCCATAATACAAACTGCTGCGATAGATTGTTGGTAAACCTGCACGCTCCAGAAGGGAATAGACAGTAAATATAAGCCAGATCCTGCTACGCTACCTATCCAATGTTAGAGCATTTTCTTTTTCCCTCTTTCTGTTGGTTTTAACTATAATCTAAACGTTAGTAAGAACAAACGTTTAGACAACCAAACAAAGAGAAAGATATAAGACTCACTATATTCAATCTTCGCTTAACTAAAGGGTCTGTTTGATTGAAGGAATTAATTTTCCGGAAAATTATTTCTAACTTTTCCAGCATTTGATTGGCGGAAAACATTTTCCATTTGGAAAATGAACTCCAAAACCAGAGAAAATGGGTTACATTTTAGGGAAAATGTCTTAGCCTTTCAATTTCCGTAAGACATTTTCCGTGCTCTCCTCTCTATCGCCTCCTTTGCTTCATTTCCAGTAGAAAATTGCTTCTGTTTATCGATTTTCCAATAACTTATTTTTTTAATTATTCAATACTTATTTTTTAACACAATTACAAATAATTTATTTGATATTAATTTTTTTCAATTTATAACGATTAATATTGTAGCTTAATAATTGAGTATTATTATAAATAAATCATTGCAATATATGTAAAAATAATTTAAAATATAAAAATTTATTAATATATATCAATATATGTAAAAATAAATTTTTCGAAAAATATTTTCAGAAATCTGCTAAACAGCCGAAAATATTTTACACAGATTCAATCAAACACCAGAAAATATTTTCCAATAAATCATTTTACAGAAAAGTAAAACATTTTTTCGAAATTATTTTACGAAAAATATTTTACTGACAATCAAACAAACCCTAAAAATATTTTACTGACAATCAAACAAACAAACAAACCTAAATAGTACATCCCTGAAGGCGTAGAACAGAATTAGTAAATTTGAGCCACAAACCGACAAAAAAAGAAACGTGACATTTTATTTTTCGCTAGGAATTTGTGAAACCTACATCTGCTTACCTCCTTCTCATTGCACATAGGAATTTGCACTAACACCATGGGATAATCATCTACATTCCCTGTTTCTACTCTCCCCATCGGATACTCCATACTTGCCGTCGGTTTGATTCTCCTAATTTTAATCCAGAGACATCCTAGCATCAACAGCACACGATCCATCGACTGAATCAAGAAGAGCACTATACACACATTCGCCAAGCTCTGCAGTGGAGGCGCCAAGTAATCGGCTCGGATTTCGAGCCATAAGGCGTAGAAAAGCTCGACCGCCGCCTCTGCCGACGCGGCCGACGGGGGGCTGAAATGCCATCCCTTGAAATAGGCAACTAACTCGACGCAAAGTAAGAGGACCACGAGAACCAGAAAGAACTTAATTATACGGTAGAGCCTAGAAGCGGAGGAATCACATGGGGAATCGGCAGCTGAGATTCGGCGGTTGGCAGTACGGAGGAGGAGAAGGAAGGAGTTTGTGATCCACGCGAGGGAGTTAGCGAGTTGCTGGAATCTCAAGAGACAAATCCAGGATAGCTGTCGTGCGCTTCTGGAACGATCTTTTTCGGTCGTCAGATCAGGATTGAGACTCCTGATCTCAACGGTCAGGAATCCTTTGTTAGCATTGTTACTATCATTGGTGAAAAAGTCGTGGTTCTTCTCCCTTTGCTTGTTCCACCATTCTTGAAACTCATAATTCGGCTCTCGAGACATAAATCACCAAATTACAATATATATTTTTTGACAAACAAACAAATAAACATGAATAAATTAAACGTCGAGAAACAGGGAGATCTTACTGTATTTTTTTTTCTTTTCCCTTTCCTTCTGGTTTTTTTCCCTTGCTGTTGTTGTGCTTGGAGGAAGAGGAAGGGAAAAGAAAGCTAAATTTAGTAAGAGTGTAACAAAATTATTGTATAAATTTTTATTTTTATTATGGAGAGTTGTAGTTAAGAAGCAGGCCATGTGCGATTTTGTGTAACTTAAATCCAGATTTCTGACTTACACGCGCTAATCACGGGGATGAAGTGGCGATCGTGAGATAATGACGTGATGGCGCGTCGCTTTCTGCTGTTAATTTCTCCATTATGATATTATATCTTATATTTTTATTATTTAAGCTCATATATTAATGCAATTTTTATAAAATAAATTATATTATAAGATAATTTTTTTATTTTTTTATTTTAAAAAATAATAAAAAATTACATATTGAAAGATTTAAAACCACACCAATTGTATTGTAAAACATTAAATTTTCTTTTCAACCAAAATTTTATTTTGATTCTTTTATACATTTTAATTTTATTATGCACACTTTAATACATTTTCTATTAAATGTATATAAATAAATAATATTGTTAATTGAGTTGGTGTTACAAATTAATTCAACACTATCTTAATATTGATGATAACACCATTATAAACAATTGTATTCATTTAGTATTCTTAATATGATGTATTTATGTGTTTAAATTTTGTTTTACTTACAATTTATTATACCCCCACTCCTTGAACACTCATTTTGGACACACATCCCTCGGAACCACTCCTCAAAGCGATTCTCTTAGAAAAACTCATTGGCATATTGTTGGATCTGATGTCCTAAGTGTAGTATATTCATTTTGTATACTTATATATTTCGAACAAATTGATTTAATAATAACATTCATTAATTACATGAATATCCTTTGTATATTGTCATCAATGTTTTTGCATTCAAAGCAAAATAGAAGCAAATATTTGCTCATTGGTTATCTAATGTTTAACTAATACTAAGCTATATTACGTGGTCAAATTGTAATACGAAAAAACTTGTATTAGTAGATGAACCTAAACATGTACTTAGTCTAATTGGAAATGAGCAAATTGATTAAAAGACTAATATGTCATCTATTGATCACCTCCAAACCTGTAAACATTTAGAGTAAAAATCGTGCAAATAATATATATAATTAAGTTTGGTTTCTACAAGCGAACAAGTCAAATTGTAATATAGTTTTGTGTTACAATGGAACACCGGTAAGTATTCCGATGATTGAACCTAAGGGATTGTAGATTGGAGAATTTTATTATTAAATTAATTACAGAAAATAATTACTAATATAATCGAGTCACTAATTAATAGTGTGAATCTAAATTAAAATATTAATTAAATTAATTACCCTAAATTAACCTAATGGAATTTCCTATTCATAGTGTCAACGATGCGAGCTCTTGGCCTATAATCAATTAAATCTCTAATTATCAACTAAGTCATTAATTACCCTCAATTGAGTTGTTTACCACCCTTAGTTACGATTACACTCTCGGTCTCATTTTCACTAAGGATTACCACATAAGTCACCCTCTCAGTCTCTTCTTAGGTACAAACATCCTCTCGGTCTCACCGCTTGGCACAAGTTATACTCAACAGGCTACCCCCTCTCGGTCTCACCTATCTAGATATTCTTCTTAATATACTAAGTACTCTTGAGTAAACACTTAGTTTTAGATAAATAATTGCTTAATTGATTAATCGGTTCCATAACCAAAACATGCTAGATATAAATAAAGCACATAATTTATTCTAATATTCATACAAACATTAGTTGATCAAGCTAACAAAATATAAATAAAAGAATAAAAGAGAGATAAAGAAATTGCTCATTGATGAATATAAGCACGATTCTAGAGCAATTTCCACTCACAATTGTCTTCACATCGGAACAAGAAGAATTCTGACTAAGCGAACATAAAAATAAATTAAAATTGAAAACTAAAGAAAATCTATCTAAGTCTAACTCCGCCTACACCCCTAATGGGATTATAAAAGTGTTTATATAGGCAAACATTAAGGCAACCATCAGGGTAAGATATTCATAAAATACCCCTGATACTAATAAAGTCGTAATAAATAAATTGTATCTTCAAAACCTGTTCAGGCAACTGCTGATGTCAGCACTTCATCAGGCTGATGTCCCGTCATCGCGATATCAAGTTCCTCCTCGTTGCGACATCAGTCTTGTTTCAGCCCTAAACACTCTAAAGTTCTGTATTGCAACACAAACCTCCCTGTGTCGCAAGAAGACCGTCATTCTTTGCATTCTTTAACCTGAATTGGTACCCTACACACTCAAATAACCTATTAGTCATTCCCGAGGTCTGAGTTGGCCTAACGAGTCGTCAAAATACTAAAATTTGCGTACAAATTTTTATTTTACAATAAAATGAATCTAAGTTAAGAAATAAGAAAATACAATATAATATGTTAAAATGCTTAGAAAACAAGCTCGTTAAGTGTCGAAAAGTACTTAAACTACCACTACGATTTGCGATAGATGACCTATCAAGTCTAATTAGGGAGATGGTTTGTCTTGGGCATCAAAGCAGATGATTTCCAAAAGATAGAGACATAAATGTGATTGACTAGATTGACAATACATCGAATAGGAACAAGTAAAATAAATCCTGGATCTTTTTATGGATTTATTCACTTGTGACATTCACAATGTGGAATATCTTAATCCTGAATGGATGATGGATTATGTGTGCATGACTCATATGCTTTGATGTAAGTAAAAGCCTAAGCTCAAATAGATAAGGAACCGAAAGCTGGTGTGTTGGGTATATGACTTCTATATTATGTAGCATCATTCACAATAGAGGAATTTATAACCCAATTAATGGGTAAATGGTGTCTTTTCATCGACATTACATGATAGGTGAAAAGTAAATATGCCCACGAGTCATTTGTCTTCGTGATAAATGACTTAATTACTATTTGATAGTAATTAAATTTTTATGAAGGAAGATGTAATGGTTACCATGAAATAAAATATGATCATATTTTGAGAACAAATTTATCTCAAAGAGGTTAAAGATATCCTATGAGGATAATACATTGATGACAAGGTTATTGTATGAGCACTAATTGAGTAACTTTCATAATGATATGTAACTAGAGAGAGCTTAGTCACGATATTATAGTAGAATGACTTCGTAGCTGAGAAATCTATTTATGTTATAAATGAGTTTATATGATGGTCAATGAATTTTCTAACGTGTGAGCTTGATAATGCTTGAACAGGCTTATATTAAACTCATGGTATTGGAAACGATAAGTAAGCAAATGAAATGAAACATGATAGTATGGTAAGGATGATGAATTAAATGTTATGTTTATAATATGGTTGGTTTAATATGTATCATGAACAAGTATGCTAACTTGTGAGTTTGATGGTGTTATATAGGATTTTATTAAGCTTATGACATTGGTAAATATTTATACTTATTCTATATGGTTCATTATTGAAATGGTATATTAAGTTTAAAATTTTTACGGGCTTACTAAGCATTCATTGCTTACATAGTTATTTTCCTTTACTTTACAGATTATCGGAAGCTCGATCAGTTGAAAGTTTGTCGGAGATCTATCACACTATCTAGTGGACAATTCGGTAGTTTTTGAGTAATTTGACTAAGGTTTATAATGGCATGTATAGAGTGTTTTGTAATGTTATTATGGTGCATGTGTTCATGGTGTTTTGGTATGTATAAGCTTTGGAAAGCTTTGTTGGTTTGGTACACCTTGAAGCCTTACCAAGTTATATGATTTTGGTTACTTTAAAATACTTGTTGATATGGATAACTTGGCATGTTGATAATGGTGTGAAAATGGATACTTGTGACATGTTTTAGTTCATATTTGAGTTAGGTTAGTATGTATGGAAAATGGCATTCTTAACATGTATAAGATGTTATGTAATAGTAATGTATGTTATGAACTTTATAGTAGTTTGGTAATTTGAAATGTCTTACCAAGTACGTCATTTTGGTCACTTATAAGTGGATGTATATAAGGTTCATTTGGTAAGTTTGTAATGGCTTGTTAATGATCTTTTATGGTATGATTTGTATGATTTGGAAATGACTAAAGGAGGTATGTTTTAATACCTAAATGATCTAGAATTGTATGCATGGAATTAGGCATATGGACATGTTTAGGTAGGTGATATTGATATGTGTTTGAGGTGACTTGAATGGCATGTTGGTTAGTTCTATTAAGACTTGAAATGGCATTTTGGTGTATGTTTTGGCCATGTTTAGGTCCCCTTGAAGTATGCTTAAATGAATAGAAAGGTCATGTATGATATGAACTTAGAATGGTTTGATTTTAGGTAAATTTGAGACCACATAGCCTGAGACACGAGCATGTGTCTCAATTGTGTGAGACACACGGCCTGGCGACACAACCGTGTGTCATCTAATGATTTCTCTAGGTTGCAAGTCAGTGAGTTGCATGACCTAACACACGGCCTAACACACGGGCGTGTGGAGTAATTTCGAGAGTTACACAGCCTGGCACATGAGCGTGTGACACGGCCATGTGACCCTACTTAGAAAGTTACATGGGTGAGGACACGGGCTGGGACACAGCCGTGTGTCCCTAGTTCGAAGGTTCCATCTCCTGAGACAAAGACGTGTGTCTCAATGTGTGAGGCACACGGCCTATTGAGGCACACCCCCTGGCCACACGGTTGTGTGACCCCTGTTTTGTAAATTTTGCATCTTTTTCCTAAACTTTCTGAATTGTTTCAAATTAGTCCCAATTTGCTTCTAAGCTATTTTTAAGGTCTCGAGGGCTCGATTTAGAGACAGTATGCATGTGCATGAATGATTTATGATATGATTTAAATTATTGAATGTTTAAATGTTTAAATGTTTTCGATTGTATAGTAATGCTCTATAACCCTAATCCGGCGACGAAGATGAGTTAGGGGTGTTACATTTAGGCTTATTGTTTCTGACACTGCCCATGCTTGGTACAGATGTAGCCTGAGGTTTCGAGCTCAAATGTTGTTTTCCTTTTTCTTTTCCAGAATAACCCACCAAAGCTGATGGACGACTATGATATTCTTTTGATTTCTTCGATGGCGATTAGAATTATTTTCCCATAGGCCTTTTTCTCGAGTCATGAGCCTCAGAATCGGCTTTTCTTTTTGCTTTGCTAAGCTCCTCGGCTTTGTGCGCTCTACCAACCAGAATTACAAATTCTTTCAACTCAAGAATCCCGAATAACAGCTTGATATCTTCATTTAACCCGTCTTCAAACCGAGTGTGCATAGAAACCTTTGTCAGTATACATTCTCGGGCATACTTATTGAGTCGCACAAATTCCCTTTCATACTCAGCTACTAACATACGGCCTTACTTCAATTCAAGAAACTCTTTGCGTTTCTTATCTAGGAATCTCTGACTCACATATTTCTTTCTGAATTCTGTCTGAAAGAATTCCCAGTTTACTAGGTCTCTCGGTACAACCGCAACCAAGGTGTTCCACCACTGATAAGCCAAGTCTTTTAATAAAGAAACAACACATTTCAAGCATTCAACTAGAGTACACAATAATTCATCAAAAACTCACACCGTATTTTCTAACCAGAACTCGGCTCTCTCTGGATCATCTTCAGCTATACCTCAGAATTCTTCAGCCCCATACTTTTAGATTTTATCAACTAGAGCCTTGCTCACTTGTATTGGTTCCAAACCCTGAGGAACTACGGGGATCGGTTGGGGTACGGGTGGGAGTTGAGGTCGTTGAGCCATTGGGTTCATTCACACGAACTTTGAAAACCACCCGAACATCATCTAGAAGACGACTTCTTTAGCCGATCCTCCTTGGCCCTCAGATACGGGTCTACTACCGCTAGACGCTGCTTCGTGAATGGAGGCTTGCGCGTTACTTTCTACTTCATCAAAATCAACTTGATTGGATGACATCTTATTTATATGAAAACATAGTTCAATTTGAGTCAGGAGTTATCACACTATCGCAGATTATATAATGGCATGTATTTCTAGACTCCATACATGCTACGTTCGGCCTAAGAATCGACTAAATCATAGCTCTAATACCATTAAATGTAACACCCCTAACCTGTATCCATCACCATATTAGTGTTACGAGCATTACCAAACAAACGGAACATTTAAACATACATTTCATATATTATCATAAACACATTATAAAACAATCATTCACATACATATCATCCCTAAATCGAGCCCTCAAGGCCCTAAAAATAGCTTAGAAACGATTTGAGACTAAATCGAAAACATTTGGAAAGTTTAAGAAAACTCACAAAATTTTAGAAACAGGGGTCACACGACCGTGTAACCTTCGAACTAGGGACACACGGCCGTGTCCCAGCTCGTGTCCTTACCCCTGTAACTCTCTGAGTAGGGTAACACAGCCGTGTGCTAGGCCGTGTAACTGACTGACTTGCATGCAAAGGAACCTATAGGAGACACACGGCCATGTCGCCAAGTCGTGTGTCATGCACGGCTGAGTCACATGCCCGTGTCTCAGGCCGTGTGGACATAAACTTTCCCACAATCAAGTCATTTCTAACACCAACTCAAACATAAACCTTAGGACCTTTTGTGCACAAAATCAAGGCATCAAAACCCTATCAAAACATACACATAATGACCAATTCAAGAGTCTAAAAATCATCTAACCAATATGCCATTCAAGCACCTCAAACGCAAACATCAAGACTTACCTAAACATGCATATTTTACCAGTTTTCATTCATCAACTATTAATTCAAATGCCTTTCAAAACTTGCCATAACTTTACCATATTCAAACTACCTCAAAACATACTACATAAGCCATTCCAAAACATGCAACATGAAATGGCACAATGAAACAAACCATCAAGGCATCAAAGGAAACAAACCAAGATAATATTTACAACTTTTACAAGCCAATCCACTACCTAAACATCCATCACAATGACATTACAATTCAAACTATACATGCCATTATAACCTTGGCCAAAACATTTAAAAACTATCGATATTTATGCTGGATAGTGTGATAGGTCTCCGACGAGCTTCCAAACCGATCGAGCTTTCGATAATCTATAAAACATAGGAAAGAAACTATGTAAGCAAATAATGCTTAGTAAGTTAGTAGAAAATGAAACACAACTTACCATTTCATTGCATAATAACAAGTATAAACATAATGTAACCCAAACCACAAGTTTGGCACAAGCCTAACATCATCATCAATACACAAGTTAGTGCATTTATAAATAACTCATTTGGATTAACCACATGATAAGCCATTTTTCATAAGAAAATACATCATTTGATTCATACATCCTTTTCATGAGCATATGCATAATTCCATTTGGAAACTTACCATTTCAATCCCTTTTCTTACCCGTTGAACCAACTAGAATATCATCAGATACTCAAGAAAGCTCATACGAAGTTTGCTTAAACATATAGTCGTAACCTTTCCTTTACATCGTTGCTCACACGAGCTGTGGGTCGGAATGTAAGCTACACGATGCTGTTCACACGAGTTGTGGAGTATCCACAACAAATGCAGGACCTCAGCTACCGGTTGGACATTCAAGACCAACACCCAAAACATGAAATCCTTAATGACATGTCATTTGTATCCTACAAATTCCTAAAGTTCAACCGGGACTTGATAATCGTCATTGCATTAATTTATTTATATATCGATCAATAGCATTATAAATACATAATAACATACAATTGAATAACATGAATATAGTAATCTGTACATACGAACTTACCTCGATAACTAGGGGCGTAGAAGCAAAGTCGAACTAATCCGAGGCTTTTGATTTTCTCTAATCTAAATCTGTGTGTGGTCTAGCTTGATCTAAATAGAAAAATTCAATCCATTTAGTATCCCTAGTATTCAATTTAGTCCACATTTCATATTTATGCAAAAATACTATTTTGCCCCTAATATTTTAACTTTTCACAATTTAGTCCTTAAGCTCATAAATTGAAATCTAAGCATTTTAATCCCCATTTCAAGCTAACCAATTTCTCTAGGGACTTAAACCAACCCATAAAAATCATCATTTCATAAATTTCACATGAACTTTTCCTATTTTTACAAATTAATCCCTAAATGAAATTTTCATCAAAATTCACTTTACAAAACTTGTTTATTTATCAACAAGGACTCATAATCTATCATTAAACATCAAGTATCCTACAAAAACATTCATAGAATAACCCTCAATCTTTAAAAATTTTACAAATTGATCCCCGGGCTAGCTAGATTAAGCTAAAACGACCTCAAAAACATAAAAATTATTAAAAACGGGATGAAAAACACTTACCATGCACCAAATTTAAGCTTGGACGAACAAGAACTTATCCATGGAGGTTTTTTTCATCTTTAAAATTAGTTAGGGCATGGAAAATAAAGATGGTACCATTTTTCTTTTCTTTTGTTTTAACCTTATTTACCTAATTACCAAATTAACCTTTAAAAACTTTAATAATTTCATTAAAACCATGTCCATAAACATCCACTATCACTTCAATTGGTCTAATTACAATTCAAGCCCCTTAGATTAAAATTTCATAACTATTTGGATCCTTTAACTAATAGAACTCTACTTTTACACTTTTTACGATTTAGTCCTTTTCACTTAATTAATCATGCAAACATCAAAATTTCTTAACAAAATTTTAATAAAACTTTACTAAAATCCCATAAACATTAAAATAATAATAAAATAATAATTTACTCAGCAAATTTGTGGTCTCAAAACCATTATTCTGATTTCACTAAAAACTGACTGTTATAGGTTTTCCCTAAAGGCGTCTATAAGTTTGGGTTTAGTTAGGCACAACTCAGAAGGAGGTAAAAACCATGTTATAGGAAAAAGATATCTCACAGTAAATCTATGCTCCATCAAAATGTATTTCTCTCAATCCAAACCAAGATTGTTTGTTTTCTCGAGCAATAAATGGTCAAACTTTCGTGCCTTGCCTTTTGCTGAAACTAAGCAACCCAGGCAACCTTCCTTGGGCTAGTAGATGAAATCATGGGCTGGTAGATGAAAGCCCGCTTCCAAAGCATACAAAGGTAAACAAAACCTTAACCTCTCACTTCTGTATTCAAGCCCACTTATAATACTTAGCTCATTCTCACCATTAGGGAGATTGAACTCAAACTCATAGTTACTCATTTCTAAACCCCTACACAACAACAACCTTCAGATTCCATTCACCTTAGTTCTACACCAGAACAAGCCACCAATACAATGAACCCTCAATGGCCTAACACTACAGGCCTTCTTGTTGAATCTAGTACTTTAAGTGTGGTATTTTCGTCCACACTTGTAATTTTTTGAACAAATTGGTTAATAAAATTATTCAAGAATTACATTAATACTTTGTATATTGTCCTCACATTATTTTTGCATGCAAAGAAAAATGGAAGCAAATGTTGCTCACCTATTGTCTAAAGTTTAACTAATAGTAAGCGGTATTACGTGGTTAGATCGTAATACAGAAAAATAACTTATATTACTAGACGAACTTAAACATGTCCTTAGTCTAATCAGAAATGAGAAAAATAATTGAAAGATTAATATATTGTCTATCAAGTCCAATTATGGAGATGTTTTAACTTGGGTATCAGTGTGGATGATTCCCAAAAGATAGAAACGTAGATGTGACTGATTGGACTAACAATATATCGAACAAGACCCAAGAATAATAGATCTTGAATCTGTTTATGGATTTATTCACTTTTGACATTCATAGTGTGGCATAACTAAATTAGGAATGGATGACGGGCTATGTATACATAACTCATGCACTTTGATGTAAGTAAAAGTTTGAGTTCGAATATATAAGGAACCGAAAGTTGGTGCGTTGGGTGTACGACTTCTACAATATGTAGCATCATCCACAATAGTGGAATTCATAGCCCGAAACATGGGTAAATGATATCCTCTTATTGGCATTACATGGTTGATGAAAAGTAAATGTGGCCACGAGTCATTCGTCTTTGTGATAGATGACTTGATCACTATTTGATAGTGATTGATTTTTTATGAAGATGTAATGGTTACCATGAGAATAAATATGTGGGAGAATGAATTTCATCCCAAAGAGATTAATGATATCATTTAAGGGTAACACACTTATGAAAGGTTATTGGACGAGCATTAATCGAGTTACTTTCGTAATGGTATGTCATTTAGATAGAGCTCAGTCATGATACTATAGTGGAATGACTTCGTGACTAATGAGTTTATAATTAATATGCGAAAAGCTAGAACTTGATTACAAATTATTTGAGCCTCAATTGCATATGTCCAATCGATCCCTCCGTTAGCTCATTGAAATAAAAAACGAATTGCATGATGAATCAAATGAACAAAAATGAATATAAATGGTGAAATAGAGAAATGAAAAACATTCAAAAAGATTATGGTTTTCTCCAAATGGAGAAATGGAATCATTTGGAAATGAATGTGGTTTTCTCAAAAAAATGGAAATGAAAATGAGAAATGATTCATTTGCAAATGAACATAGATTACTCAGAAATGATTGGAAGAATGAGTTTATGTTTTTGAGCTATTTTAAAGCCCGAAAATGAAAATAAATCATTCAATCATAGTGAACAAGTTGAATGATGAAATATTAAATATATTTCCTTAGAAATTTTACCAGTGGTAAAATTGTCATAATTTTATTGGAGGTAAAATTGGGATAAGAAAATTATTTAATTGAATATAAATATTGAAGTTTATTTTGGGAAATAGAAAAACAGAATTGGGTTGGATTAGATTACAAAGTATTGGGTCGAAAAGTCTAGAAAGTACTTGTAATTGGACCTGATGTGAGAGAAGCCTACAATCCCTTCACGGAATATGAAGGGGTAGAAACCCTAGTAGAAATACTAGGGGATGTCATCCACCCTACTTCTACTCTAAGTAGGAAGTTGTTTTTCTAGTTGAAATAAACTACTACAATTCAACAAAGGTTCTACTTTCTCTTCCTATAAATAGATGACACCAGTAGAGTTATTTACAGCACTTTAAGATATTGTTACTCTCCTAAAAATTAGAGAGAGTTTATTCTCAACTATTAAATATATTTTTCTGGAATAAAAATTCTGTTGGTTTCTATTTGAGAAGAGAATTTTCATTTTTACCCCAAAAGAAAAGAAAACTATTTCTATTTTCTGTGTTTGATTTGATTTGATCGAGCCCACAATCGAGGCAATTTGTGGTACGAGAATAGCAGAGAAGATCGTTTGGTTAAAATCCAAGAACGACAAGGATCTGTCTATCTGAAAACACAAGTATGATTACGTTCTAGGGCTTATTGCTATAAATATCACAAACCGGGTCAGTTTTTTAAAATTTTTATTTTCCACTATGCAAGAAAACTATTTTCAAATCGAATTTTTTCCAACACTTCTTTCTACCCTCCCCTTTATCGTTACTACTAACGTTTCCCCCATGACTCCCTTTGTCATTCTGACCAAACAAAAACTTAGAAAAACTACTGAAGCAAGTAAACTTACTAAAATCTCACAACTGATTCCAAGAACACTGAAAAAACAAGCCTCCACATACGAAAGAAGAAGAAAGACTAAAACTTCAACTATTTTTGAACGAAAGTAATAATTTTTTTACTTATAAAATTTTCACCTCGATGAAAAATACATTGAAAATTCGAAGGCTTTATTTAACCATTACAGTCCTGGAAGCTTCTAGAAAAAAGCTTTGATAATAGCCAATAGAATCAAAGCACCTAACATAACCAAACGGTGAAACAGTAGGTGATGTTAACAATGTTTCCCTAGGATGTGTTGCAACCCATAAACACAATTATGAGTATCAAGACACATGACAAATATAACAACACACACCACACATGTCCTTCATGCGCAGGTACCTGATGATTCATATTTCAAATGGCATACCTCAACATTTCGAAACAAAGATCACATAGCAATGTCTCGAGGAAGGCCACTGTATAACCTCCCTCATTACTAGGGGAAATTATTATACTTTCACTCCTTGAACACACATTTTGAATTCTCACTACTCGAAACCACTCCTCAGAGTGATCCTTTTAAAGCAACTCCTTAATATTTCCCCTTAGAACAATCCTCTTAACATAACTCTTTGGGTACCAAGCTATGTGGGGCTCACACAACAATCACCATTTATGATACCAATGGCCATGTCCCATCTGAAATAATTGATGGTACCGCTACCCTGGCCACCCTACTTAGGCATGTAAAGGCAGAGTTGTTAACCAACTTGCCTCAAGGTCACCTATATGAAAGATACACGTGGCACCTAGGGATCATGTGTCAAGGTATGTAAGCCTCAGATGTTGTACTTGAAGGGGACTCCTCTCTCTCCCTCTCTCTTAATCATCCTCTTTTCCATAGCCAAACTAATCCTCACTTTTGACCATTACATACGGTGGTTCTTCGCCTAGGCTTAAGCTAGGTGAATCGTCATACACCACTATTACCTTCCCTTTGTTTGATCTAGCCATCAAAACAATATTTGAGATTTAGATGTGTTATACTCCTATGAGAGTAGAACACATGGTAGAATGTGGAACAACCCACAGACAACTATCCACTAACCTACACACAACCCACCGCTAAAATCGTCCCCGGTAACCCATCGCCTAGAACGATCCGTAGGAACCTTCTACATATTTTAGTTGAACCACCTTAGAAACAATCCACTACACACCCCCTCGTGAGACCACTAAGGGACCACTCAATGTGTACCTTTCAAGAAGACCACTTAGACACAACAACCTTCTATAACTTTAGAGAGGAGAATGTTAGAGCAGAACCATATAGTACACCATATGGTGACAACTGACTTGTAACAGTCCTACCACCTGGTCGACCACACGGTTATGCTTAGCACTCATATTGTTGGCTATGTAGCACTACAAGATAAGAAGGTAATCCCTTATATATACCCCAGAGTACAAGAGAATAAAGATCTCCTTCTTCCCCAAGAAAAACCTAAGCATTAGCCTAGTCTCATTCTCTTTCTCTTGCTTTTGAGACTAAAGATCTCATTCTTCCTCAAGAAAAAACCTAAGCGTTAGCCTAGTCTCATTCTCATTCTCCTTCTCTTTCTTCTTCCACTCCTTTAACACCATAACTTTAGCTCTTCGTCTGTCACAAGTGAATTGAGACTCCCTTCTCCACCACCTTATTCCCCTTGTTGAAAACTAATATAAAAAATTGGTGTAGTGAGTGTGGACTTAACCACCATGACTCATTCTTCTATTGTTATCTCTAAAAATGCAACCAATCAAAATCTTGAACTCCCTTCAAGCTAAACACAATCCCAACAACCTCCACAAGCCACTCAACCTAAACCACTAACTCTGATGGGATAAAGTTTGTTTGAAGTCAAGCTCAGGTACCAATTAAAAATATTTAGTTTGCACTTGTTCCAAGTTATTGTTCTATTAGTTGTTCGAGTAAGAGTTGGGACAGAAAGATGGGATAAGACAATTTTGCAAGGAAAGTAAGGCAAGGAAAAATATCAACACACAATATTTGTTAATGCAGTTCAAATTCACCAATCCTACGTCTATGAAGCCTCGCTCAAAGAATGATTTTATTCAACAATTCATCCAATATAACTATTGGTTTAAGCGCAATCTACCCTCTCGCAATGGATAATTACAGCCCAAAGTTGAACCTAAATTGTTACAAATCACTCTCTCCAAAAATCTGACAATACAAACTATATAACTCATCAATAAATGCATGAGCAAAAGGTGTTTGAATACACAATAATTTGCTCTCAAATTCTCAAGAAAAACACCCACAAAAAGAACACCCTACTATGTAAAATCAAAAGCCTATAAATAGGCTTCAAATCATTTTATCTCCAAGTCGAACTAGGATAAGTCAACAACCTTCAACAAGTTCAGTCCTACTCGAAATAAACATGATTAACTACTTAACAAATAAGTCTCCCACTTAAAGTCATTGTCAATCCAATCAACTTCTTATCCCTTAAAAAGCAAGATAAAATCCTAGTCAAAGTTAAACTCTTTCAATTCCTTTAGCCATGTTGCCACATAAAAAAAACTGTTTTAAATTTAGTTTCCTTATTTTTTAAAACATGTCCAACACAATCTCCATTTGCTACTTAATATATATATATAACTAATATTGTTTTATGCAAGTTAAAATTTCGAACAAAAAAAACATACTTTGACCCTTCTATACTTGTTCTAACTATTCTTCGAATAGCACATAAAACAATAGAAACTAACAGTCAAAATTTCCAAGAACAGAAATAAGATATACTTAGCTCACGACAACTTTAGTCACCTAATATTTTAGTTCTATTTTATCTAATCTCTATGCGATTTGAACTTACTCCTCTATCTACGATATTTAATCTAATTTTAGGCATAAGACATTCAAATCAAGGATTCGACACCCATTACCCAGAAGTTGCTTTAATCTATTTGAGATTTCATGCTGCTTTATTGTTGATAATATAATGGATTTTTCCTTGTAATATTCGAGATGGATCCGAATTTTAAATTATTTTGTTAAAAAACAGCTTGTTTATTCAAAGTCTTGAATACAATGACTCTGAGTTTTCATCAAGTGAGATATATATGATGCAGTCCTAAATACTCTCAACAACTCAGGTTTCTGTTATAATTATTACAACTGAGAATTGTTTTCCTTTATATAGGAAAACTTTGAGAAAAAGATTTTTGGACCTATTCTAATTTTACAGACAAACCTGATAAGGAGGAATCTCCTTTACATAAAAACAAACTACTTTATGACTCATAAAAACAAATATACTTTTGACTCATACTTTTATACCTACTTTTTGACCTTTTTCTTTATATTCTATATTAGGGTTCATGGAGAAATCCACGTTCTCCAAGGTAGATTATGGCTATTGAGGTTGAAATTTTGAATCAATTTCACGTATCTACACAAATTTGAATTTGAAATAATAAGATATCATCTGATCACATGAACCAATTAAAAAAATATTTGCCAACAAGTTCACTAACGTTGTTTACAATTCTGTATGGGCTTTGAAAGATTTAACCACCCTTAGATAAAATGAGGAAGAACTAATGGGCATATAAATGGTTTCATTTATACCCAAAAATAGAAAGTGTTTTGGTCTGTAGCATACTTGATGGTAGCTCAGCCCAATTTATGCACAAACAGCCTTGGTACAAAATTCCCCAGTTATAAAAAGACAAGTCATTTATTTTTTTCCTAAATATATATAATTCTATCCAAAAGCTAAAGACACAGAGCTGAAGTTGAACCATTTGAGAAAAAATGTGGATTTTTACTTCGTTTTAGATCAAGAAATAGGAAAAAGAACAAAAGGATATGGAGATATGTAATAAATAAATTGGGAGAGAAAAAATATAAATGCATCCCCAATGACCATTTCTTCTACTAACATGCTATCAACAATACGTTAAAATTCCTGAAATCATAAACCAACAAGGATTTTGACGCTAAAATACCCAAAATAATCCTTCAAATGTTAAGTTTTATTTTATTTTTTAGTATTTTTTATGTCCCTCTTATAATTCATAATTGGGGTTTGTGATTATCTCTCCTAATAATGTTATCTTCAAATTTTAATTTATTGTATCTAAATATTTAATTTGCATCTGAGTTTAATTTGGCACAATCAAATATATAAAAAATTATATTAAAATTAGTTTAGTCAATAATAAATAAATACGTCTAGGATCACTACTAATTAATTGTCATTTCAAATCCCAGACAGCCAACTTTAATGGGCTGCATAGGTCACTTATTTCACAAGTAAAGGATTTGGGACATGCATGGAGCTGCAAAAGTTTATAGGGTAAATTACATGAAAGTCCTTGAGTTTTGACTATAATTACATCCAAGGATACCAAATTTGGGAACCTTAAAGCTTGTTCTAATAGTGATGACTCTAGTAAGGCGAAGTTTGCCAATATTAAACAAAATTCGGTAGAAAAATTTCGGTTATGAAAATTTTATAACTTTTCTCTTTTGATTGGAAGAAAATACGGGATTAAGCATATTTGAATTCAAGTTCTTCTAGTTTTTGCAACAACAATGATGCCAATTGAGTTAAGATTCAATTGGAATGAAATTTGTATATTTTAATACAAACTTGATATTCTAAATTTGTTTTAATTTATTTTCTTCCCACTAATAAAATCTTGTTTTGGTTTAGGTAATTACATAATTGCATGGGTTAAACTTGGAAGTTAAAATCTTAAAATTCCCTTAATTAGAAAAATAATAGAAAAGGAATTATAAATTTTAAAGGCTGAAATTTTCACTTAACTAAAAGGCATATGCTTAATCAAGAAGAATGAATCCAAAGCCCTATACTTTCTCCCCAAGCAACCTCCACCCATCTATAAAAATGTGTCATAGCAATTTTTTCTTCTTCTTCTTCTTCTTTTTTGTCAATTTTCATTCGAACTTTATGCTTTAAATTGATTTTCCCTCTTTTCATATTATTTCAAAGATCATTCCTTTTATTTGATAAGAAGAAAGAGATGTGAAAAGGCAATGGCTAAAGCTAGAAGAAAGGCTAAGGAGGCAACCAAGGCCAATAATACTGTGGAGATTAGTAGAGAACAACAAGGGGATCAATGCCCTATTGGTGAAATGCAAGATCATAAGACTGGAGAGCAACCTGTGAAGTGTAATTATATTGCTTCTAATGGCTATCAATGAAGCAATAACATTTGATATTAGGCTAGTTATAAAGGGTCCAATGGCAACTGGCTGTACAATGGGAAAAGCAATGGTGAGTTTAAAGAGTTGAATAATGGCGAGGATGCTAGTGGCATTGGATCCGATGGTGGTTGGCAGTATGTTGGGCATAGGTGCCATGCTAATAGAGATCATTTGATCCATGAACAAGATGTGAACAAGCATGGAATCTTAGAACTGTCAAAAAATTATGAGAAGGATTCAGGTAAATCTATGGATGGGGATAAGGATGATAGTTGTAACACCCCAAACCTGGCCTAGGCGTAATGGCCGAGTCTAGAGAGATTACATCAGCTTGGTAAAGAACTTTTGATAAAGTCAAACTTAAAGTGCATTTCAAAAGCATAAAATTTTGACAAAAACTCTCACAAACATTTAGGAAAAACTTAGTTCAAAACACCTATCGAACCCATAATTCGAATTCAAAATCGTGTATTTTGAAAATATTACTTTTTGGCAAATCCTTTCTAGCTTAACGTCAAACATTCGTTAAAAACTATTTACTTATTCATTTACAGAAAAACCCTTAAGAGTTTACTTAATGTGTAGGGAAATTTTTTAGAGTTTTAGTTTTGAAAACAGGTATCCAATTTGTTAACTCGTGTAATTTTTCCGTTTTACTATAAAAAATTATAAAAAAAATGGACGAACAAAATGAAAACCAAAACACAGCCTAAAAACATATTATAGTCCCAAAAGTCCAAAAAAATTACTAATGTAAATCACCATATTCGCTTAGTGGAGAAAACAATCCGTGCTCTCGCACACCGTCCGGTCCTAAGTCAGAATTTCACTTGAAACGTATTAAACAAACAAGTGAGCTAGATGCCCAATGTGTGATTTGGCCCACAAATTTCAATACAAATATATATATCATAATGTCTCATAGAATATCAGAATCCAAATTAGAGCATATCTTTTAATATTTCATATAGTATCATAACTTATCATATCATATCATAACATATCATGTCATATAATGTCTTACCCCCATCCACTATACACTATCTCCTACCAACCAATGACACCAAATAAGACTACAAGAGTCCATCCATCCAATCACACCAATATGTGGCGGTGTGCCACTCATAAATATGCAGCTGAGCTACCAAATAGAAATGTGCGGTCTAGCCACCATAATTACAGTAAAAACTACCATATAACGCTTCCTCCATCATATCATAACCCACCCAATGCATATATAAAATCACATTAGCATACATACATATCACATAGGTTGTATGGCATACATACATTAACAAATATTATATGGAGCGTAACACAACATATAACTTATACAAATCATAGCAAATCATATTGTTTATACTAACAACTATTTGACATACAAGTGTTATGCACTTTTTTACACTTAATTATACTTTCCAAGTTATCAACACACAGGTCATACATGAGTTTTTCACCTACCTTAACCATAACACATACGAACACATCTTGACAGATGTCATGTTTCAAGTCTTATTTAAGTTGAACAGACCCTACGGAAGGTCTAATTACACATTTCTAGGTGAAATGGGCCTAAGTGGAAAGTTTTTAAAAAATGGGCCCACACAGCCATGTGGCCCATACAGCCCAACTGGCTAACCCATATGGCCCACACCGCTCAATAGGCTAGATCGTGTGGTCCACACGGCTATGTGACACACACGGTCTACCCGACTTGCCTGTGTAATTGCACACACCCATGTGCACCCACATAGGCCAAACACGGCCAACCACACGACCATGTGGTGCACACGGTCTACCACATGATCGTGTAACTATAATAGCCCGTTTTTAGTAAAATTAGAACAGTGGTTTTGGTACCAAAAATATGAAGTAAAAAAATAAATTTTATTATTATTTTATTGTCTACAGCATGATAGAAATATTGTATAAAAATTTTGTTAATAAATTTTACCGTTTACATGTTTAATTTGATAAAAAGACTAAATCGCATGAAGTGCAAAAATTATAGTCTATTAGCTAAAGGTATTAAATAACTATAGAATGTTAATGTGGAAGTTCTTATATGGTAAATATCCCATTAATGAGATAGTGGAGGATGCTGGCTTGGCATATTAAGTAAATTTTCAATTATTGAAAGGTTAAATAAATAAATTAGTTAATAAAGATAAAATAAATAAAACCAAATTAAAGCTTTCTTCTTTATTTCTTTCTTCAACTGAAAATGGAGGATTAGAATAGCCATGGAAGAAGTTTGTTTCAGCCAACCCTAATTTGTCAATAGGTAAGTGATTTTTGTTCCGTTTTTAATGCTTTCTATGTTTTTGAGATCATTGTAGCTTAATCTAGCTAGCCCGGGGACTAATTTGCAAAACTGTTAAACTATTGGGATTTTTCCATTGATGAATATGTTTGAATTTTGAAGTTTGATGATAGAAAATGAATGGTTGTTGTTGGATAAACAAGTTTTGTTAAGAAATTTTTAGTGAAATTGTCAAATAGGGATTAAATTGAAAAATGTGATAAATTCATGGTTAAATTTGTAAATTTGTGAAATAGGTGGGCTGCTAAAAGCATGAATAGAGTTTGGCTAAGCTTGGGTAGGGGTAAAATTGAATTAATTTTATTTTCTGAGCCTAAGGGCTAAATTGCAAAAAATTTAAAATTATAAGGAAAAATGGTAATTTTTCCAAAAATATGCGTTGGACTAAATTGAGTATGAATTATATTGAATTGAGTTAAATTCATTCGTATAGATCTTGTTAGACCTTGTACGGAGTTAGATTGGGGTAAAGAGAGTTTCAGATTAAATGCCTTCGTATCTACGTGTACTTGTCGAGGTAAGTTCGTCTAATTAAATTGTACATTTATATGTTTTAAATTGAATTGTATGTTTGTGAATTGTGTAATTTTCATGAATTAATACCGATCGCATATCCAATGATGTATGACGACTACCGAACCCCGTTTGAACCTTAGGAATTCGTAAGATACAAATAACATGTCATTAGGGTTATCGATTTTAGCTTGTATGAGCTTACCGATACTCAACTCACATGAGCTTACCATTTTTCAGCTCGGAGGAGCTTATTGATTATAGCTCATAAAAGCATACCGATTCTGAGCTCGTATTAGCATACATGTATAGGAATTAAAGGATTACAGTTCAATACACCTCGTGTGTGCTACCCGCGTATCCAATGATATTCTAAATGGTTCAACGGGCACAGTTCTGTTACGAGATTATATGAGTTCAATATGAACCATTACAGGTATTAACATGAAATACATGAAAGTGGTGTTACATGATACATTGATATATGAAATGAATAATACATGTATATGAGATGTGATTATTTGTTGAATTCGTTCATGTGTATTGGATTTTATATGTGAATTACATGGCTAATATGTTGGTGAACATGTGTTTAGGCTTTTAGCCAAATTGGTTGGGATATGCTATGTTAACTTACCTAAATTGTGATTAAATGGTAAGTTAAATTTCTAGATTATACGAACTTACTAAGCTTAAATGCTTACTCTGTGTTTTATAGTGATTCGGAAGATCATTCGGGTTGAAAGCTTGTTGGAGCTATATCACACTATCCATCGACTCTTTTGGCACATTAGGTTATCTAATTTTGGTTATAATGGCATGTGTAGATTATTTTGGCTAATGATAGCCTATATGTTTTGTTATGTTTTTAGCCATTTGAGTTGGATTGTGTTTTGGTATATTTTGCTATGTATATATAAATGGCCTTTTCATGTTTGATGTGTGGGTTGTTATGGTTAATATGTGAATTGATTTATGTTTGATGGATGAAAATTAAATGGTAGTTGAAGATGCATATGGATATGTATTATAATTTGGAATAATTTAGTGCTTGTTAGTTTTGAATGGTTTATTTTGGTGTTTTTAGTGCACAAGATACAAGTGTCATATATTACCATTTGATACTAGAGATCAAGTGCATAAATGCTACTAAATGGTATGTTTTCAGCAGTGATCTACATAGTAAGTTATGGTACAAATATGCATATAAGTTAGTTAAACAATTAGATATAATGAATGTTAGTATAATGTTATAAGATGTCATTTGAGGTGCCTAAGGGCATATTGGTTGTATGTGAAGATATTACATGTTTAAGGCTTGATTTTGGCTTGTTTTGGATGCCTATTTATAACTTGTGTATATGCAAAAATGTTGAGTTTAGGTTGGTACCAAATTGGGTGAGAAATATGGCTTGTAAAATGGTTTATTTTCGCCCACACAGGCAAAGACACGGTCGTGTGTCCCCTGTAGCTTTCAAAGGGTTGCAAGTCAAGTTGTTACACGACCTAGCACACAGATGTGTGAGGTTACTTCGAAAGTATACACGGCCTGGCACATGGGCGTGTGGCTTGGCCGTGTGACCCAAGTCAGTGAGTTATACGGGTACGGACACAGGCTGGGACATGGCCTTGTGTCCTTATTTCGAATGTTTCTGAAATATTTTCTGAGTTTTTGATTTAGTCCTGATTTGTTTTTAATGAGTATTTTGGGCCTCGAGGGCTCGTATAATGGACAATATGTATGAATTTGATTGATTTTTTACATGAATAATATATGATATGATTTTTTTGTAATTTCTGTCTGTTTGATTTGTAAACTCCGGTAATGCTCCATAACCCTTTTTCAACGACAGATTCGGGTTAGAGGTGTTACAGTGACATAGTACAGTTTCAAAATAGCCACTGTTTTTTCAATTTTTCCAAGTTCCAAACAAGTTTTTGGGTTAGAACCACACACCTGAATGTCATTGGAACAATGAAACTAACACAACAACCACAAACCTGAACACATTATTCACAACTAGAATTAATAGGCACTCTAACATAACATCATAACACTAAACAACACCAATCGCCAAAATTCAATCCCCAAATATGCCATTTGGTTACTTACCTCGAACGAAGTAGCAATTAAACGATGATTAGGATATTGAATGTAATACCCCCTACCCGTATTTGTCGTCGAAATAGGGTATGAGGCATTACCAAATTTTACCGAATAAATTTTTCACAAAATCCCAAAGTTTTTTTTTTAAATTCAATATAACCCCTTTTACAAGTATCTAATCTCCCCTGCAATTTTAAACTGAGACCAATCCAACACAACCAATCAATGTCAACATATTTTCAAGATAAATTTAATGTATTCATAAGATAACCTTATCACATACCAAAACCAAAATTTGTTAGCCATACCAATGGCTAACCATACATTCCTTTCACATTAACATTTACTTTACTAGCTTATACATGCCATTGATTTCCAAAATAAAGTTTCTTTATATACCAAGATCTTGGGGTTGATAGTGTGATGCGTTTCCGACCAAATCCGACCTCCGAGCTCTTAACACTACAAAACAAGGGAAAATGAAACAGGGTAAGCACTTTGTGCTTAGTAAGCTCATGTAACAAGAATTATACTTACCTAATATTTTCAATACAATGCAATAAACATTCATACACCCACTCAATACATTATTCCCCTATCATGCACAAACTCAACATTCAAATTAGTCCAATAATTTCAATGTATCAATAATATATACCATGATTGATGAGCTCATCAATACCATGATTTCCATTTCCTTGTTATTTTTCCATATTTATACCGTTGAACTACTTGGAATTTCGATGGATTTTCAGGGGTACACCTAAGTGTACAAATCCAGGTCCGTCAATTCATATTTATGTGCGCACATTTCCATTTCAGAGAGCACACTCCAGCAAACCTCATCTTTATAGCGGGATTACCAGTCCAGGCTAAATCCCCTGTAATATAAACTCATAGAGTATTTTCGGGATTACCAGTCCAGGCTAAATCCCCTACAATGACAATTACTCTAATGAGCTTGGATCTGAATTACCAGTCCAGGCTAAATTTAGACCCTAATTTGGATTACCTGTCCGGGCTAAATCCATTTTCCACATATTCTTCGGGAGGGCTATATCAGGATAGGATCACCCGTCCGGGCTAGATCCTTTTTACCGTCAATTTCTTTTCAGAGATCTATCGAATTTTCCTTCCATTCAACCGGGATTTATTCCCCTTTTTATAAAATATATCAATGTTTCATCAATTTTCATACAATGAACATTCAAATCATATTCACATCAATAACAAACATTTCAGGTATTTAAGAATATAATTCAAGTTACACGAACTTACCTCGATACTTGTTCGTAAACAAAAAATCTACTAATCCCGAACTTTTTCTTTCCCTCAATCTAGCTTCGTATTTGAATTTTCTGGATCTAAATAAATAAATTTAATCATTAAACTAATACATTTCATGTTCATATGTAACATTCTCTATAATTCCATTATTATTTATAGTTCATCCAAACTGTCTCCTTGAGTCGTAGTCACTAAATTATTTATATCTTGAGCTACAGAACTCCAAATTAAGATCTGCTAATTTTCCCAAAACTAGACTCACATATCTTCTTACCATAAGTTTTCAAAATTTTTGGTTTAGCCAATAAGTACAGTTTATTCTTTAAAGTTTCCCCTATTTCACTGTTTGACAGTTCTGACCCCTCTTCACTAAAAATTAATTATCTCATTGTACAAAATTCGGATGATGTTCTCGTTTATTTCTTTTGAAAATAGACTCATTAATGATTTTAAAAATATAAATTTAAGTCCTAAATTATTTTTCTCCAATGTTTGATGATTTTCTAAAGTCAGAACAGGGGAACCCGAATTCATTCTGACATTGTCTCACAAAATCTATTATATCTCATGATTTACAATTCCATTGCTTACACCGTTTCTTTTATAAGAAACTAGACTCAATAAGATTTAATTTCATATTTTATTCATCCTATAATTTGATCTCGACAACTTTTGGTGATTTTTCAAAGTTAGACTACTGCTGCTGTCCAAAACTATTTTAGTGCATGATGTTAATTACCATTTTTCCGCTAAGCTTTCAATAAATGATAATTTCATTCCTAGCCACATAAACCAAGGCAGGTTGTCTCACCCTAACTCAATTTGTACCTTGAGCTAGTGCTCTCTAACCCTGATTACCATTCCCATTTTGATTTTGATTACGACCCTCTAAGCACTCTGATTACCTCTCTGATTTTGACCCCCAATTGGGCCTTGATTCTGAGCCGGAGCTTGCATCTGATACTGACGATGAGGATAATCCCTAATCTTATACTCCATCGAACCAAATACAAAACAAGCACCCATCCTCCTCCAACACTCGTCCGGATGGCGCCTCTGTTAATACTGACAAACCTGAATGTGCCCTTCTCTAGGGTCGACTGCTTCCCTATTCTGTGGTGGTCTAGCCTCCTTGGCCCGCTTAACAGGTTAAGGATTTAGGCCAGTAGGGCATGTTTCTCTTTTGGGTTGATCCCTTTATTTCCCTTTCCTCTCGCGGTCCACGTGTTTAATCTCCTCAATAATATTGGTCTTCTCGATAAAAGCCTCAAACACACGCTCTTGGTGTGGAGCTACCTGAACCTTGAGGTCATACCTTAGACCTTTCTGAAAACGACAACTCTTTTCCTGCTCAGCTGCTACCATACTAGGTGCATAACGGCTCAACCTTAGAAATTCTGCCTCATACTCAAAAAGTGCCTTGTCTTCCTATTTAAGTTCAATAAATCCCAACCTTCGGGCCTCTACATAGCGAGGGCCCACATACTTACCCTGGAAAGCCTCCTGAAAATAAGCCCAATCAATACGCTCTAGTAGCGTTTCTTTAACCATTGATTGCCACCACCGATATGCTTTATCTCTTAACAGAGACACGATACCCTTAAGTTTCTATTTAGGAGTGCATTCTAAATCTTCTAAAATTTGTTCAGTGGTTTCAATCCAATACATAGCTACAGTAGAAGTAGTTCCAGCAATACCCCTAAACAATTCTACCCCACTAGAGTGGAGCCTTTCAGCAATCGTCCAACGGCTAACACCTCTTATTGGAGCCCCAGCAACCCTATTCAAAGCCCTCTATAAACCCTGAGTTACTGGATCATTCCCAACATGGTCATCATTAATATTCCCATTTTCTATATTCACACCCTCAGTAGTGGGTTCACTATTAACCTCATTTTGTTCATTATCCAGTTCCAGCCCTAACGATGCAGCTGACTCAACCGGAGACCTCAAAGGTTGCCCTCTATGACCCCTCCTACCACAAGTTATCATTCCACGTGCATTCATTTCAGTGTTTCATGGATCTACAATTTTACAAGTAAGAGCTGTTAATACCTTGTTTTATTCTTTTATGCACTCATATTTTATAATTCTTTTATAAAAGTTTTATGCAATAGTCTTTATAGTCTTAATAGATTTTCAGTACTATTTCTATGGACTTGGCATCGAACCTTCAGACTTCATCCTTTCCTATATAAAACATTTTCCAGATCCATTGTGGTTTTTTTTCTGTAAAATTTTCCCTTTTCATGTATGCATGCATGCAGACTAACTTAAGTAGATTTAAAATATCAGTCCGAGGTTTTGAACCAATGCTCTGATACCACTAAATGTGACCTTCCAAACCCCTCCTAGACGTTATGGTCAAATTAGGAAGGCCACATTGGACACCTTAGTGTCGAACTTAGCCTAACAATAGTTAAAAACCTTCAAGTACTCTTTTTTCTAAAACCGCGAATTCTATTGTTAGCTTTGGAAAACGTCCATTTTCTTAGTCCAACCATGCTTAGGTCAAATTAGCGAATTAGGTTAGTTTTTGTAAAACCTTACTGAGGGCATTCCTTTGAAAAATCATTTTGTTATTTTCTTAACAGCAAAAATGTACCATTACTAGTCAAATTATTAATTTAGTCATATATCATGCATAGTCCAATTTAACATATTTATAAAAGCCGTGTATCTATATCAAATATGCATGTCATACATGCATGAAAAACCTTAAAATCTCAAACAGTCCTAAATCACAGTTTAAAGAAACTTTACAATCCAAAATTGAATAATAATAATAAAATAACCAAAAAAATATAATTAAATTAATATAATATGAGGAAGTAAAGTCCGAAGTCCATCATATGTTCGCATGCCAATCCCAATCCTAAGTTTGATCATTATTTGAGAAGTTAAGATAATGGGGTGAGCTTAACAAGCTCAGTGTGAGACTAAACGAGTATTAAGCATCCATACAAGCAATTTCATAGTGGTACCAATAGCAAAACCAAACACTATCAATAATAATTTCAAATGCACAGGATTGCGATAAAATGCACATACAACATCCAACCCATACCAATTGCTACACTCTACGAGTTCCCCAGAACTTGTCTGCCAAACTCCAACGTATGTGCGCAATGTTCGATGTGGTAAAACCACCAATAATCAATAATGCAGTGAAACTGCCAAATAAATAATGCGAGATAATCGCCAATCCCCTCGGTACTCCAAATGTAATGCACTGACTACAAATATATACGGACTTAATATGCCACCAGTATTCCATGGAACTCCTCCGTCAACCACAAAATCTCATCCCAATGCACATGCAATATGTCATACAAATTCATACATAATTACATTTCAACACTTTTCACATTTATTCGACATGTTCAACATCTCCTCAATAATCACATACTTTTAGAGAAAGGAAAAAGTGTTCCAAATTTCAAATTACCATTAAGATGATATCTATCAATATCATTTAATTCGCATACTTTACGAATTTCATTGTGCCCAAAGAGTAACCTCACGTATATATATCATAGTAAATATTTCATGCATTTAAATCATGCACAAACCCAATATCTCAACATTTCATACCATTCAATCAACCACTTTCATGTCACATAATATAATTATGCATAACAATCTCAATCACATATTCATACAGTCAAACTAGCAAATTTTCCAACACATCAGCCTTTTAAGGCTAAAAACGTACCTGGTTTGGCCACTCGTAAAACGAATATTTTATCTACTATGTCAAACCAATCAGAAAGCTAATTTATCAAATATAACATGACATTTATCATTATCAAACAAATTTACAAGTTTAGGAACCACACCTTATTTTTCACTTTCTCGCAACACCCTAGTGAATATTCCAATTTTCCTTAATAAATCTTTATACGATCCTAAACCAAAATTCAGTATAAACTAAATAAATTTACCACTTAACCAAATCTCAATTACTCACTTATGGGTTCAAACCAGTTTTTGAATTAATAACTATTTTACGAATTCAACTAGTTCAATTTCTTACCTTGTATCGATGCGAATCGTACGTACGATCGTTCTTCAGCTTTACGGTTGATTCGAGGCATTTGGATTACACCTAATTCCATAATATAATGGAAAATCAGTAGCTAATAATTATTAAATTCCTTAATTTAATAAATCCATAAAATTTACCCAACAACTATGTTGAAACAACAATTAATTTTACGCTTAATTGCACTTATGCTTCCCGATTTGTGAGTTTTGAATGCCCAAAAGATCAAGAATGTTATTCCCTAATTGACATGGGTTTAATAACTGATTAGGAGGGTTCAAGAACTCAAATTAAGGCTGGAATTAACTGGGCAAGATTGAAGAAACAAAACAGCCCCTTATTATACACATATGCGCACGCACTACCACCCATGGTGACTGAATTTGGGGTTGAATTTTAAAATGGTTTGAGACCTAATTAAGATCTAGAAAAATACCTTTAAAACATTTTAAATCCCATAAATTTCATATTTTGAAATTTAGGTTTTTAATGGACAAGATTAATTAAGAAATTGAAGAGAGAAGAGACCTTATAAAAGCTAGTCGAGAGAAATGACAATGGCACTTTCTAGGCGATGTTTAGGATTGATCTTGGAGTTAAAAATTTTAGATTTGGGGCTGATTTAATTAAGAAAAAATTACAATAGTATAGTAAAGGAGATGGTGCACAATTTGATGCAAAAAGAAGAAGAATAAGATGGTAAAATAGGAGGTGTAGGCAACAAGAACAATGGAGGAAAAAGGGAAAAGAAAAAAAATAAATGTGAAGAGAGGGAGAGGGGGTTAGGGATGGCTAATGTAACGCCCCAAAATTTAATTTTTGGTATTGTGAATGTGTGGCACAAACATTTGTCAGCTTTAGTGGTTATGTGTTTTGGGAGTGTTTGGGAGGTCCCAAGTTCAAGCCAGAACTTTGGTAAATTTTGGTATTTTTATGAATAAGCCCTATCTTTGGTCAGTAGGCTTTTAAGTAAAAGTGGGCAAATAATTAACAGAATGGGCCTGCTGGTCTGGTGGATAAGTGGAGTGTTGGTGTGAGGGAGGTCATGGGTTCAAATCTTTGGGACAGTAAGGGTTGTATTTTTGCTCCTAATTTCGGCAAGAGTTGTGCTGAACTGGGTTTCTGAGTGGTGGATGTGTAGTGAGAAGTGAGGGAGCGATTTTAAGAGTGAATTAGGGGATTATGGAGGAGAATATTCAAAATCTGATCACTTTTTCTTTTTTCGAAAAAAAATCATTTTTCTCTCCATCTTTCTGACGTTTTCTCTCCCCCATATCTACCAATTTTTTTCTTCTTTGCTTCTTACTCGATTATCATTTCTTTTCTTTCCTCTACTGTCGAAATTCCCATGTTCCCCCTAAACCATTCTTTCCTCTTGATTTCGTAGCATTAAGTAGCACTTATGCAAATTCAGTAAGTTGTTGGGTATCATTTTAAGAGATTTTTTGTACTCAATAATCTAATTTCAGGGCGTTGGCAGCAACATTTCACGAGGATTAAGGCTTTCCTCATGATTTTCGTAAACGTACCAATTTAAAGTTTTTGCGATAAGTGTTCATCATTTTATGAGTAAGTATTTTAGTTTTGGGATTTTGATTAATTGCGAGGTAAGACTGGTTATGATGTTATTTGTTCAATTATAGGATTTGGTGTGCTCGGGGACTGTTTTAGCATCAAACAAAACCAGGTGTGTACCCGAAACACAAAAATAAGGGATTCAGCGAAAAGCTGAAATTGCTTGCTGTTTGGACAACAGCAATAGGCTAACTTTGAAAAATAACCACAAATTCTGGAAATCGAATTAGATGATGAAAAAAATATTAAATTAAAAATATTTGAGTCTAGTTTCTCATAGAAAAATGAAGTAAGAAAAGAATTTCATATTATGAGATATTTGAATTTTAGTGAGATAGGATTAGAATGATTTTGGAAAACCCTATCCTGACTTTGGAAAATTATTGAAAATTGTATAAAAAATAATTATGAGTTATAATTTATATGTTTAAAATCCTAAATGAGTCTACTTTCAAGAGAAACAAATGAAAAAATCATCTGAATTCTGTACGATAAGATAATTAATTTTTAGTGCATAAAGGTCGAAACTGTCAAACAGCAGAATAGGGGAAACTTTAAAGAATAAACTGTACTTATTGGCTAAACCAATAATTCTAAAAATTTTATGGTAAAAAGATATGTGAGTCTGGTTTTAGGGAAAATTTGTGGATCTTAATTCAAAATTTTGTAGCTTATGATACAAATAATTTAGTAACAGTGACACAAGTAGACAGTTTTAAAGGATCATATGAGTAAATAGTGGAAACACATGAATAATTAACTAGAACGAGTTGCATTAGAATGGATCACGAGGCCAAGGTCAATTTGGGTCATGTGGGCTACACGGGTGTGTGGGCCCCCACGAGAAAACGTCATGGGCTTGTAGGCCCATTTTCACTGTTTGACTGATAAGGTTGCACGGGTCACCCAAGTCGACTGTGAGCCTACTATAGGGTCGGTAAGTTTACCTAGACCCCTAATTGATTGAAATGACTGTATGACTGATATGATTAAATCTGATGATGTCCCACTGATTTGATACTGCATGCCCTGTTTACATGCATGATATTATGTTATAGCATGTCATATCTGTATATTGCATTACATTGGTTTGAGGGATTATAATGTTCGGAGGAAGTGTACTGAAAGGCCTCGAGCCTAGTTTATTGGCAACACAGCTGTAAACTACTGTCTAGTGCCACATTTGGTACTACTTGGAATGTAGGGATGGGTGGGTTGATTATATCCCCACATAGAGTGTAGGGTTGGATGGAGATGGTGTGTAGAGGCTGGATGGGTAGGATTTTTTTGACTACATATATGTTACTGCTACTGATACTGTGATGGGTTAAAGCCCTACTGCATGACTGTTTTTGTACTGAGATGGGCTAAGGCCAAAACTGGATTGACACTGATACTGAAAAGGGCTTAAGTCCAAACTGTGATTATTTGTTTACTGTCTGTTCATTTGTATGGGGATTACACACTGAGTTTATGTAAACTCACCCCTTTTGTTTATCTGTATAGGTAATCCCTAGATTTAGGCGGACCGGTGCGGCGGAGGACTCAGTGGTGGCCACACGACTTCTTTTACACTGTTTATTACCTATTTATGATTTTACTTTTATTTTGGAGTATTTTACTGTAATTATGGCCTTTACGGATTTTGGTTTAAATTTTGGTTTTTATACGATTTTATGATTTAAATTTGTTAGTGTTAGGTAAAACTCGAGTTTTCAAATGAAATTAATGTATTATCAAAAATACCACGAATACGCAAACTGTTTAAAAGCTTCCGCAATAAGAAAACATTTTGAAATTGAATAACGATTTGTAAATGAATAATGTTTTGAAAATGAACGACACGATTTAAAATTTACATAAGATAATGAAAAAAATGGTTAAATAGAAAAGAGGATTTAACGACGACATATTTTTCGAAAAGCACTACCTTGTGACATTGTCAGATTCGACCATAACTTCTAGGTCGGGTCTGGGGTGTTACAGCTAAGGTGGAAGAAAATGGGTTAAAAGGCTATTTATTTTGATAAAAACATGTATTTATACCTAGGTTTACTAAGCTTGGACGCCAACACATAAAAAAAACAAGTAAATTTGCAAAAAAATAATTTATTTTGTAAGAGTTAGAGACTTGAAGTTGAAACCTCCAACTAACTTTCAAGCTTTCACATTTAATGACTAACCATTGGGTCAATTCCCTATTTTTGATATATTTCTAAATTTTATGGAGCTAAATTTGGGATGTTACAAAATCTCAAGTCCAAAATAAAAATGAAATTAAACTTAATACTCAAATACAATTTGCTAAAGTTAAAGCTCAATTCAAAATTTAATTTAAAAATTAATATTTTATTAATATATTAAATTTTTATAATATTTTATGTATTATTGGTTGTAAATATAAACATTGATTTTAATATTCTAAATTACACATAACTATTGATGTTATATCTTTTATTATAATCTATGGTATAATAATAGTTATTATATTAATACTTATAAAATATATTATTTCGTTATATAATACTATATCATATACTATAATGGTAGAGTAACAAATTATATATTAATTATTATCAGATATTATTGTATATTATTCTAGTTGAAATATGCTCTAAGGCCCTATACATTTTCTACATTTGAAAATTAGCCCTCCTATATTATATAATATTATACCGTATCATTTAGTATATAATATATTAAAAGGTTGTATATATATGTATCAATGATTAGACATTATAATATCATGTACTACTATATCTTTTATTATATTTTATAATATAATAGTTGTACATTATATATTAATCATTATCATATATTATTGTTTATTATTATACTGGTACAAATATGCTTTAAGTCCTTATACTTTTTGTACATTTAAAAGTTAGCCCTCCTACTATATTATATAAAGCTATATTAACTCATACAATATCTTAATAGTTTATATATATGCACCGATGATTAAATATTATAATATCATGTAATATTATATATTCTATTATAATCTATATAATAATAGTTATATATGTATTAATATCTTTAGGAATACTAATAGGCTAATTTGTTGAAATATGCTGAAAATAAAAAAAAATGAGATAGTAAACTGAAAATTTTGAAATATACCGACCTAAGCTGTTTTTGGAAAGAGAAAGGAAAACGCGTCTTATAGGGTGCGTTTTCACTATAGCATGTGTTTTCCTTTTAATGGTAACTTTTCCAACGGCTACAATGGCTCTAACAACCATAATTTTTCCCGTATAAACGCCTGCAAACTTCATTCTTTTCAACTCAATACTCAATACTCAGTATTCAATCCTCAATCCTATAGTCTCAATTCTCAATTTTCAATCCTTAATTTTCAATTTTCAATTCTGAATCTTCAATGTTCAATTCTCAATAATCAATCCTCAATTCTTAATTATTAATTCTCAATTCTCTTTTAAATCTTTTTCTGAATTTTATTCTCTTAGATTTTATTTTATTCCTTATAATTTGTAAAATGACAAATCAGCTTATTCATTTGGATGACAAGCAAATATGTGACGTTCAATACAAATGGTAACAAAATATTATTAAATTGTTTAATGTTAAATAGTTAATTATTATGTTGTTAACATTATTACATTTTATGTTTATATACTCAGATCGAAGATCGAATTTTGGAGACTTACATAAACAATTTAAGTGAACGTGCATCGGATGTCATTTATGGACACTTTCCAGATGCAGTATTTTAATACATGGCTCGCATGCTCGTGAGGAGGGGGGCTAAATTGGATCCCCCACTTTATCAGTGCTTTGGTCAAAAGATGGAGACTGGAGACACACACATTCTAGAGAAATCTCAAAATCTGGTACACTTAAGGAGGCTACTACTACTAGCCAACTTGAAAGAAGATGGAAGACTTAGTTGGGGATCAGTGGTGCTGGAGATGTTGTATCGAGAAATATGTCGAGCGAAAAAACGAGAAAAAGTTAAAATCGACGGTTGCATGCTCCTTCTTTAATCGTAGGAATGGTATCGACTACTAAATTTACGCCCCCGAGTGGACCCCTTATGAATTCCCAATCATAATATGGTAATAATCATTTGATAATATCATTATCATTTTAATTTTTCATTGTTGTAATTTTGAAATAACATATTTGAATAGGTGGAACAACCCAACGAGACACAGCGATATACTGACTAAGTTTAAGGATATCCAGCTAGCTTTAGATGAACAAACTGAAGAGGAGGTTAGTTTATGAATTTCAAATTTATCAACTTTTTTTTCCAGCATTCAAAATTAAATATTAAGTATGTACTAAAATTTATAAATTCGTATTACAGTTTGTATGGATCCCATATGTGGATCCGAGGATTAAAGAATACATCTCGACTGAATTTTTGGCCAATCGTAACATCTGGCACATCAAAGTGTCATTGATCATATTTGCAACGGTCGGGATGCATCAACCCAACCGAGTGATACGACAGTTTTGGTGTACATAATGTATTCCACCGCCACTCTAGGAGCTCGATGACCTGCACAATATTGACTTGTCGAGGAGACTTGAGGAAGATTGACCAACATTTCGTAAGAAGTATATCGAGATTTGGCAGCACCGGTATGATTACTTGCCAACTCGTGAACCATTTCTCACACCAGACTTGGAGACAACTCTGGATTACATGGATTGGTTTAAGCATAACAACAAGTCATATCTACTACCAGCTTTATAAAGGAGTAGACAACATCACCATAGGAGGCTATGATGAGGGCCCATCAATCCCTGGTTAGGAGAACATGCCGCGGGGGGATCAACATCTGCTCTAGCTCAACAGGAAGACCCGATTGTTGTGCAACCTCTAGATTAGTATGGTTCGTATATTTTTTGTGCTCAGCCAATTTTTTTACACAAGTAACACAACACACAATCACTCCCTGCATCAACACCTTCAACACCATTTTATTTTACACAAACACCACAGCATGAACAATCATTCCCTACATCAACACCTTCTCTAGGGGTATATTTATCATGACCACCACCCATTGTACACACCGATGCTGCCAACAACACCGAGACATTCAGTATTGCCAAAAATTCCCATCTTTTATCCGTAATCAGACCAATCGACACCATATAGTTATCCGTCAATAGTACTGCAAACACTCTTAACATCTTTGTTCTACCGAGGTAGGTGATCGCCTCTAGACATACTAATGTCTTGAGTGTGAATACTGTTGCAAAATATATGGAATTGAGGCAGTGTCTGCAAGTATACGGGTCAAGTTGTAATATAGTTACAATGAAGTAGGTAAGTACTCTGATGGTAATACCTAAAGGATTGTAGTTTGGGGAAGACTGCTATCAAACCAATTACGGGAAATAATTACTAATCTACTTGAGTCACAAATTGGTAGTGTTAATATGGAAGCAAGATGATAATGATATTAATAAACTAAATAAATTGAATTAAACTTAAATCTACTCCTAAGTTCATGTATCGACGTCTCCTATCCCTTGTTTCGACTACGCGAGTTCCTTTAGCCTAGATCCAATTGTTTTACTTAATTAATTATTGAAGTAGGGTTCTAATCAATCAACTAGTTGATGCCCCAATAGGATTTTCTGATCTTCCACTAGAATAACGAGTCGACAAGAACTACTTATGTTTTGACCTCACAGTCTAAACTGATTCGAGGTTAAGGTATTCACGGCTAGGCCATACCAATTTTGGGTTAATTCCCACCTAAATGACTTCCTAGGGTCGTCAAGCCTAGGGTTTAATTTCTTCCTCTCCCAAACAATTGATCCGCTAAAAAACTCTATCCTTCAATCAATTAATAGGATTAGAATAGTTGATTCTAATTATTACACAAACATTTAATTAAACAGTGTTAAAGAAAGAGATATAAAGAATAGAATAAAGGAAAAAAGATGCCAATTGATTTATCGATGAAAGTGTGGTTCCAAAACAATCTCCACTTGTGAAAGTCTTACTTCGGAACAGGATCTTCCGATTATAAGAACATAAAATACCCTAAGTAAAAGTTAAAAATGAAATAAAAAAACCTAAGTATTTTTTTTGCTTCCCCAAAATTGTGTGTTTAAACTTATTACAATGGCCTATATATAGGCTAAACTCGAAATATTAAAGCGCCTAAAATATTTTTGAAGTCCTTAGAGCTCAACTAGGATTACAACTCCTAATTTCCCTCAAAAGTGTAATTAAAATGTGTAGGAGTTTTTGGGTTGTGTAGGGGCTTTGTTGGAACAGAGTCCTGAGATCTTGCAACCAACCTCGAGAGTATGTCGCGACATCGAGGGAAATTTCATTCTAGAACTTTTTTTTGGCTTCTGTCTTTAATGTTGAGACATCAGTGTCTTGGTGTTGCGACATAGGCATCAGTTTTGGCCCGAATAAACATCTATAGCTCCTGACTTGTCCAACAAGACCATGTAACCTTATTTAGATATATAAAATGTAATAAAAACTACTAGAAAGCGTAAATTACTACTTTAAGTATGAAAACATAAATAAATACCAAGATGCTTTAATTTAACTATAAAACCAGCTAATGTTATATGTAAAAAGGATGTAAATAATAGTGTACTTCATGGCAGATCAGTGGGTCACCCTCGCAATCGTCGGCTCATAAAGGGGGATGTACGATGGGTAACTACGACCCAGTCGCAGTAAACCACGGAGTAAGGAGATGAATATGTAGATCAACATGGATGTGGACATGAAGACGAAGTCGATAATGAGCCACCAACCCAAATAGTGCGACAGACCCTAATTGTGCCTGACACCCACCAGATTATGTCATACATTCAGGACGCCGATGATTATGTTATTTATAATTTTCCCCAAATGGTATACTTCATTTTACATCCCAAATGGACACTTACTTACAATCGGTGAAACAAATTTATTAAATTGGTTTGCTTTGTACCATATCGTATGATAAGTTTGAAATATTTTATTTCATTTCTGTTACTTTTTCTTTTATGTTTTTCTTCGTCCATTTGTTAACTACAATATTTTTAAAAGGCAAAGATTTGTTGATAAGGTACGAGAAAAGATTAAAATTTTGGCTTGTGTATTGTAATATTTCGTACTTTAATAATTAATATTAACTTACAATTGACAGAAAAATTAATAAATAAACGAATAAGTTACTATTTTCACTGCATGAGTTAGTGTTTTAATTAGCTCTTCTCCTTAATGCTTCCGAGAGGTGTGGACGTGTTGTCTTCGTATGCCCTAGGTTCCTACAGTAACCACATAACCTCGGTGTGTCTCTCTGCTCCTGGATATCCATATTGCCTCATATCTGAGTTGAGTTCGACCGACCTTTTGGCTTGTGTCAAAATTTCTTACATGGTACCAAGTCGAAATGAGTGTGCGAGGTAGGCGACCATATGCTTTCATTCGCGACAGGTGGAAATTCAAATTTCCAAACATTATATGTGCGTTCAAGTTTGTAAACTTCGTTAATGTAGGTCATGCAATCTACACATGTCGAGGCACATGCCACAATTACATGTGCGTATGGATAACGAAGAGCTTAAAATCTCCCACAACTGCAGGTCATTGTCTTAAGTCTACACAGTACGCTCCCTCGATAACTCCTTGGTCAGATCTATTGGGCTTTGTAACCTAGAATATTAGATTTAGTCACAAGTGACGCACTAAAGATGTTTATTTTGCTCTTTCTATGTTTTCCTAAAAATCTTTCAACATTGACTCCGCCAAACCTAACTACCCTTTAGCTGTCCCGTGTATGTCTTAGCTCACTTTGAAAACAAGGTTGCAAATTGAAAATATGTTTTCTTGATCCAGGTTACCGGTGAAGCATCCCCTTCAATACAAAATTCATGCATTTTGTTAGGTTTGTTGCCATGTACCCATATCGTAGTCGTCCATAATACGATTGCGTCCACTACTTCTTGGGTATCCCATCGAGGTACGCCACACCCAGTCGATTTACAACCCTTAGTCTCTTCAACATTTCATGGAATCGATGTTGGACGATCTCGCACCTTGTCGAAGATAATCTTCAAGAAACACAACCCAAATGTATATGTTAAACTGGTATATAGGAAAGATAAATGTACCCATTGTAATGACATGTCGTCGCTTTGCATCCTTATGGTATCGACCTATGTACTTAGACTCTATATGACATAAACAATACCAATAGTGTATATGATCCCATAAGTTTGAACACCAACCGAAAGTAGGTTGTCTTTTTGTGCCCCTATCGAAAATGATGCATGCATCGGTTTGCTACACAACTTACCTTCTCAAGTTATTTAAGAAGAAATCTCAATCATCTCTGGATTCTTCTAAAGTTATTGCAAAATCTATTCGTAGAATTTTTCGATTATCATATTGTGCAACAACTAACAACAATTGATGCTCGTATCTTTCGTACATTAATGTGCCGTCAATTTGGACAAGTGGCTTACAATACTGAAATGCAATTATGCATTGCTTGAAAGACCAGAAAAATGTGCAAAATTCTTTTTTTAAGGACCAAGAAATCAATGTAATACACAAGCTTCATTTGTAGATTAGTTACAAAACCTAGTCCGTACCGTTTTAGTACCTGACACCATTGCGACAATTCATTGTAGGATTTCTCCCACCTGCTATGCATCTTCTCCAATGCCTTCTATTTTTCCAACCATACCTTGTGGTAGGAAACAATGTAATCAAACTCACTACGGATGTGTGCGATCAAAACTAGGACCAGAACCCTAGGGCTCGCTTTGATCATAGGTAATATAAAGTCAGATATCATGTTCGAAACCAATTTTGGATGATTATTTTACATGCCTAAAAAATAATAAATTTGATCACCATACGTAAAAAAATGTTGGAAAAAGGGCCAGAATTTGAGTTGATGTTGTTAACCATGATACATGCTAGCTACAGCACATGTATGTGGAGTGGTAAACTTCCTGATTGTCCAGAACATCAACATGCATTGCGCATGTTGCCTCATATTTCTCAGATCGGGAGGATGTAACGATGAAGTTGATGCCAAGCTGTATGTTATTCTGCTTGACTGCAGCTACGAATGCATCTATGAAGTCAAACCTCATCCCAACCTCTAAATGGCCAAAATTTGTTGATGAAGTCACATGCCTTGGTCTTCTATGAGGGAGGTCTAGTAATTTTAAACAACCTTCAGTAGCAAGATCAAGAGTACGCATGTGGGGTGGGGGTTCATACGCCATGAAACCCGGGTCATCCCATCAAGCAATGCCTGAAGCTTCACCGTTGGATCCATCGTCCTCTAGTTCAGTAGGAATGGGATTTGATTATAAAGTTACTATAATTTTGCACCATCCGATCCGACCTCCTCAATTGAGTCATTATCAATTTCAAAATCCTCTTTGTTCTCTCTGTTATCAACCTCGGTTGAAAGTCTAAGGTCAGATGTACCCTCGCTATCAAGGTTTTCAGGAGTAGATCATACGTTCTTGTAACTCTGATGTCAATCCCGAAATCACTTCTGTTTGGCCCACCGTAGTAACTTCATGGCGTACCCATGTAAGTGTTACTCATGTTAAACATCAGAGTGCAGAAGTTGAAATCAAAGGCACTGGCAGAATGTCGTACGAGTGTGTCATAAGCCCGGTGGCCAAATACGCCAGGTTGCCAAATATGCCCGACTATCCCCTGAAGTTGTAATCGAGGGGAAAAAACAATGAATGCCTTGCCATTGGTAATGATTCTGAGGTGTCTTAGTATGAGCATTGTAGCAATGATCTGAATCCACCGTACAACCGTGTGGTCAAAATTTCTACTTTTTGATTTGGTGTGGAATTTGACTTACACAATGTAATCGAGTTCGGGCCACCTTCTTCCTCTTCGACGAAGTCAACATATAACTCTAGTACAACATTCCCACTATAACTATGGGATTCGATCACCGTCTCCAACTTGTTCTCCTCTATGATCTCAAAAATGGCTTATCTAACGGGGTCCAATGATGACAAATATCTACATTTCAGGCTCAAAATTCTTCTCCAGATCCCCACTTTGCACGTAATCCTTATTTGAAGCTCTTTTAACATTATGCTCTAGTTGAATGTCATTATTCAAATTGTGTTGATACAAAAAGGGGCCCAATTTTAGTTTTACAAATTTGACCGTTGTAATGGATAACAGTTCTTACTCGTCTACTCATATTGAACCAATTAGCCTGTTCCACATATTTAAAACTAAGAAAATAGTAAAAAAATATAGTACTCATCACCCAGATTGAAAGACATACATGTAAATTAATGAATTGCCTTTGCTTGAAACAAGATAGGTACGAAATTCAAGTTTTTCATGACAATCCTCCTCTTCTAATTCCAAGTATCTTTATTAAAACAATCTGCTCGAAAGGTTGGTATGGAAACTTAAGGGATTGTCTTGATTTTATTTTATAGAGCTCGTACCCTAAGGCACATTAAACGATTCTAGAAACAACACATGCTCGGGCATCAAGGGTTTTTTCGATATACAATTAAATTTGAAATTTTTGAGGGAGAAAACACTTCCCCACGAAGGCGTTTTTCACCAAGGAAGCAAGGTATGAAATTGATCCTGGGAATCACGAGTTGTAGAGGGCTTAAAGGCAGAAGTAATCAAGTTCGGTGTTGGTTGAAACGTATAAAGAGAAAACGCCCCCTGCAGTGTTGTGTTTTCACCTAACATGGCAGTGAAAACTCTTCCTACAAGAAGCGTTTTCTAGCCACATATCTGATATGTCTTTCGAAAATGTGTCCTGCAGAAAGCATTTTCACTGCCATGTCAGCGAAAAACACCTCCTGCAGGGAGTGTTTTCTCTCTGATCGTTTCAACTCCAACCCAACTTTATTGTTTCTACCTCTGAGCCATTGCAACTCGGGATTCCTGGGATAAATTTCACACATTGCAACCGAAGATTCTCGAGATAAATTTAAAATTTCCCTTTTCACCCCGCCCAGTCCCCTATATAAATGGTCATTCTCATCACTTACTCCAATATATCTCAGTCTCCTTTAAATTATTTTTTTTCCTTTTCTTGCGTATTGAAATTTTTGGGTTTAAAGATTCATTTCTCTCTAGCTTTGAGGGAGACATAGTCATAGTTCTAAGTTGTGTTTAGGTTTATGGTGATGTCATAGAGCTCAATAACCTAAAAATTTAACCTACCATATGAGTATAGAGTCATCACTTGAGAAGGCGGGATCGCAATGCAACTCGAGGTCCAAGTTGACGATGATTATACCATCTCAAATTGAAGTTTAACTAAGGCTTCGAGTTTACAAAGGTTATGTTGTCAAAGGATGGAGCATAATTGCGGACCTAGTTGGCAGTGGTTATGTGGGCACGACAATGAGTTTGTACTCATCAAAGAAGCATGCTTTATAAAAACCCATATAGAAGTGCGACTAAGGAAAACGCAGCGGCCTTCCAGTATAATCAGGTAATTCGTGTTGTCCATCTCCACCGAAGGTAGTGACCTTGTCAGTATAGCCTCTTACACTCCAATTTTGTCAAAGGTTATAGTAACGAGGCCACCAGTCATAGGCTATAGTAATGGAGTCACCGCCTTCAGTGGTGATGGATAAAAGAAATTACTTGATTATACTGAAACGCCACTGCATTTTTCTTCCTCGAACTTCTATTTGAGTTTTATAAAGCATCCTCCCTGACGAGGAAAAACTCATTATCATGCTTGCATAACCACTATTAACTAGGGCCCCATTTATGCTCCATCCCTTGAAAGCATAACCTTTGTAAACTTGAAGCCCTAGTTAAACTTCAACCTGAGATCCTATAATCATCGTCAACTGAGAACTTGAGTTGCAGCACGATCTGACTTCTCGAGTGATGGCTCCATACTCACATGGTAGATGAAATTTGTAGGTCAAACAACTCCATGACACTACCATAAATTAAAATATACCTTAAAATTGTAACAATGTCTATCTCAAACACATACAAAAATAAATCTACAAACTTCTAATTTCTAACAGCAAGAAAAAAAAGAACAAGAAAAACAATTATTAGAAAAGTGAAAACACACCCTGTAGGACGCATTTTCTTCTCTATATCCAAAAATAGCGTTGATTAATAAATTTAAATTTTTTTAACATACTTTCTCAATATTTTTTTTTTATTTTCAGCATATATATATGAGCCAATATTAATAGTTTATATATGCATCAATTATTAAACACTATAATATCACGTAATACTATATCCTTTATTATAATTTATAATATAATAAAAGTTATATATAATAGTAGTACATTATATATTATTTTTTTTATTATATTGGTTGAAATATGTTCTAAGTCCCTTTACTTTTCATAAATTTTAAAGCTAGTCCTCCTACTATATTATATAATACTATATCATATCATGTAGTATATAATATATTAAAAGTTTATGTATGCATCAATTTATTAAATATTCTAATATCATGTAATACTATATATTTTATTATAATATATAATACAATAATGGTTATATAATAGTAGAATATTATATATTATTATTTTTTATGCTATTGGTTGAAATATGCTCTAAGTCTGTAATGCCCCAAAATTTTAATTTTGGGTAGAATTGAAAGTTAGTCCTACTATATCATACGATGTTATATCATATCAGATAATATATAATATATTTGTAACGCCCTAAAATTTTAATTTTGGGTATTGTTAATATGTGACACAAAATATCTGTTTGCTTTAGTGATTATGTGTTGTGGGTGTGTTTGGGAGGTCCCAAGTTCAAGCCAGGACTTGGGAAAATTTTGGTATTTTTATGAATAAGCCCTATATTTGGTTAGTAGGCTTTTAAATAAAAGTTGACAAAATGGGCTTGTTGATTTGGTGGATAAGTCAAGTGTTGCTGTGAAGGAGGTCATGTGTTCAAATCTTGGCGTGGGCATTATTTTTGCTCATGTGTCCAGGACAGTTTGAGATGGACTAAAAATCTGAGTAGTGGGTTTAGCAGGGAGATTGATAGAGAGAAATAAGGGATTGGGGCAATTTTCAAATATTCTATTCATCTTTTTTTTCCTTTTTTTACTTTCCCCAAATTCCCTCCACCCTCTTGTCGTTTTTCTCTTCATTGCTGCCGAAATCCTATTCTCTTTCACCCTTCATCTTCTTGATTTTTCTTTTCCCACTCTGCCTCGTGTTGCTCCACGTTTGTCTGCGATCGTTCGGTAAGTTTTAGATAAGTGATTTGACTCTATTTGTTAACTTTATTCTGAAGTGTTTTGTTTATGCCAATTAGGGGAGGATTCAAGGGCTCGTAATCACCAATCAGAGTACTAGTTTGTGTGGGAATTATTGTTCACCGGTTGAAGTAAGGTTTAGTCGCTTATGGGTTAAAACCTAGATACGAGTTCGATTTGGGATCACGTTATGTGAGATTAAATTAGTGTTATTTGTTCAATTATAGGATTTGGAGTGCTCGGGGATAGTTTTAGCATCAAACAAAACCAGGTATGTACCCGAAACGCAAAAAAAAGGATTGGGTGAAAAGTTGAAATTGCTTGCTATTTGAATAGCAGCAGTAGGATAATTTTGAAAAATCACCATAAATTATTAAAATAAAATTAGAGAATGAAAAAGATATGGAATCAAAACTTATTGAGTCTAGTTTCTCATAGAAGAAACGGTGTAAGTAATGGAATAGTAAATCATGAGGTATAATAAACTTTGTGAGACAATGTCAGGTTGAATTTGGGTTCCCTTGTTCTGATTTTGGAATATCATAAAAAATTGGAGAAAAATAATTTGGGGTTAAAAGTTACATTTTTAAATTATTAATGATTCTATTTTCAATATAAACAAATGGGAACATCATCCAAATTTTTTACTAAGAGATAATTAATTTTTAGCAAAAGAAGGGACGAAGCTGTTAGACAGCAGAACAGGGGTAAGTTTGAAGATTTTACTGTATTTATTGGCTAAACCAAAAATTTTGAAAATTTTATAGTAGAATGGTATTTGAGTCTAGTTTCAAAGACATCAAACGGATCTTAATTCAAAATTTTGTAGCTCAAGATATAAATAATTTACTAACAGTGACTCAAGTAGACACTTTTAAGGAACATATAAGTAAATAGTGAAAACATATATGGATAATTAACTAGCACGGGTTACATTAAAAATTGATCACATGGCCAAGGACAATTAGGGTCGAGTGGGCCACATGGGCGTGTGAGCCCATTTTTCTAAAAAGTTCTGTAAGGTTGCACGGGTCGCACAAGTCGATTGTAGACCTACTATAGGGTCGGTAAGCTTTACTTAGACCCCTATATGTGTGATCTGTTTGTCTGATTTCTATACTGAGCATGACTTATGATATCTGAATGTATGTACTATTAATTACATAATGGCATGACATATTTTGTATGTTGCATTGCATCAGGGTGGGTTGATGATATTTGGAGGAAATGTCTTAAAGCCTATTAAGCCTGTTATCTAGCAGCTCAGCTACAACTTTCTGATTATGTACCGCATTTCGGTAAAGCATGGCGTGTAGGGATGGGTGGGTTGATTTAATCCCCACATGGTGTGTAGGGTTGGATTCTAATTTACTGTATCTGTATTCTGTATCTAATATGGGCCAAGGCCTTAATGTATTTCTAAGACTTTATCTGAATGGGCTAAGGCCCAAACTAATTCTATGATGGGCACGAGCCCCAGACTATATCTAACTGAATCCTATTTATTATTTGTATGCATCTTTTCTATGGGGATTACACACAGAGTTTGTGTAAACTCACCCTTTCTCTATTTAATATGTACAGGTAATCTCCAAACTTGACGGGTCGGTGCAGCGGAGGACTCGACGGTGGCCATACATAAAGTTTAGACTATTTTCCGTTAATGCCTAAAATTTATTGCTTATTTGGGGTTTTTGATGTACCTTCTGGACTATAGACTGATTTGCTTTAAATTTGAGACTTTATACTTTTTAATGGTTTTTTTTAAAACTGTAACTCCACAAAACATGGTTTTTTTTCTAAAAACTTCCGCTAATAGACAAGTTTTAAAGCAAATGAACTAGTTTTTTTTGAATTAAATAAAAGCTAACTTACTGTAACGATTTTTAAACTCGACAACCTTGTATTCAAATCCCTTTCCATATGATATCGCCAAATTTGGCCAAAACGTCTAGGCTGGGTTTGGGGTGTTACATTTAGTGGTATCAGAGCTGAGTTACAAAACTCGGCTGTGGATTATGGGTTTTATAAAAATTGGGCTTTCAAAAAATTGATTCATTTCCAAATGATTTGAAATATTTTTACTGTGTAAGTGCTACACCAAGTCTCTGGTGTCAATCCTGTAAGTATTCTGAATTGTGATTTGTTTTAGACTAAAACTGTTATGGATAGTATATTCTGAAACTACTATAGGTAGTAAACTGTACCTAAAACACTTTAGTTAGTGTATACTGAAAATCGTAAAGAAATTGGAAACTGTAGTAAGACTGCGATTTTCGAAAATGAACTCTAAATAACCGATACTATTTTACATAAAACATTTGTTAATAAACACTGGAACTGTAACTGAATCATAAAAATTATAATACCAGATAAATCCGATTAGATATGAGCACACGAGGTATCTACGAGCGGGGTACTAGAGGCGAAGGTAAAGGCCGTAGAGGGGCTCAAATTGAGTCCTCGTCATCGAGCAGCCTGCCAAATTTGGATGCGAGTGAGACGCCAATATCGCCCACTACTGAAACTGGGTCTCAAGATTACATGGATGGGGACGATGCATTGTCCTAGGCCATGCTAAGGATTTTGAAGAGGGTCGCTAGGCCCAATACTGGATTTAGGGCCGAGGGTCGGTTACAGAATCACTCTGGTCCAATGAAGCTGAGCTCTTTAGGGGTCTCACTGGGGTCGCCCTTAATGTGGCCGAGTATTGGATTGAGGCCATGGAAAGGATCATGATGATCTAGATTTCAACCCTAAGCAGAAATTAAAGGGTGTAGTCTCGCTACTCCGGGACGAGGCTTATCAGTGGTGGCTAACCTTTAAGGAGGGAACTCAGTCCGAACATCTAACCCAAGAGTTCTTTAAGACCATCTTCTAGGGGAAATATGTCAGAGCTAGTTATGTGGATGCACGTTGGAGGGAGTTTCTGAATCTTACACAGGTGGATCGGTCAGTGACCGAGTATGAGGCTGAGTTTCTGAGACTGAGCCACTATACGCGAGGTATGGTGGCATCTGAGTATGAGCGATGTGTTCGCTTTGAGGATGACCTCAGAGATAATTTGAGAGTTCTGATAGCCCCGCAGAGGAGGATATAAAGGTAGTCATGATTGGAGAACATCAGAACTACTTATCTAATGTGATCTCTGCACTGGTGGCGGAGAAGTTGGTTTGTAAGGAATGCAAGGCATTCTTGGCCCATGTAAGTTTTTTGGATTCTAGGGACTCTACAGTTAAGGATATCAAAATAGTAAAGGATGTTCCAAACATCTTTCCTAAGGAGCTACTGGGTTTACCTTGAATCGTGAAGTAGAGTTTGGGATAGAGCTCCTTCCTGGTACAGTTCTCGTGTTATCGCCCCCTACTGAATGGCACCAAAGGAGCTTACAGAGCTTAAGGCTCAAATTTAGGAGTTATTGGATTATGGGTTTATCCACCCTAGTATGTATCCGTGGGGAGCACCGATACTCTTTATAAAGAAGAAGGATGAATCCATGCCAATGTGCATCGACTACCGGTAACTGAACAAGATGACGATTAAGAAAAAGTACCCCTACCGAGGATAGATGATATGTTTGACCAGTTTCAAGGAGCTTCAGTTTTCTCCAAGATTGTCCTCTGATCTAGATATCATCAATTACGGGATAAGGAGATTGATGTTCATAAGACGGCGTTTAGGACTCGTTATGGTCAGTACTAGTAACTAGTAATGCCATTTAAACTGACTAATGCACTGGCAACTTTCATACATTTAATGAATCGAGTGTTCTAGCCTTATCTGGATTGGTTTGTAGTGGTATTCATCGGCGATATACTGGTTTACTAGAGGACTGAGGATAAGCATGATGAGCACTTTCGAGTCATTCTTCAGACTTTGAGGGAAAAATAGCTCTATGCTAAGTTTAGTAAGTACGAGTTCTGGCTGCGTGAGGAGACATTTCTTAGTCATGTAGTTTTGGCTGAGGGGATTCAAGTTGATCCTCGAAAGATTGAGGCTGTGTTGGACTGTAAGTAGTCTAGAAACGTGTTTGAGATCTACAGTTTTCTGGGACTGACAGGATATTATCAACGATTTGTAGAGGGTTTTTCATTTATTGCAGCACCCTTGACTAAGCTGCTACGTAAGGGTGTGCCATTTGACTAGACTGATGCACAGCAAGACAGCTTTGAGAAGCTCAAAACTGTACTGGCTGAGGCCCTTGTTCTGATACAGCCGGAGCCTGGAAAGGAGTTCATTGTTTATAGTGATGCATCACATGTCGGTTTAGGATGTGTGTTGATACAGGATGGTAAGGTGGTAGCATATGCGTCTCGTCAGCTTAATACCCATGAGGTGAATTATCCGACGCATGATTTGGAGTTGGCCGTTGTGGTATTCGCATTGAAAATCTAGAGGCATTATTTGTATAGTGAGAAATGTATCATCTACACTGATCATAAGAGCCTCAAGTATCTCCTCACTCACAAGGAACTTAATCTTTGGCAGTACAGATGGATTGAGCTGCTTAAAGACTCTGACTGCACCATTGAGTACCACCTTGGTAAGGCCAATGTGGTGGCTGATGCACTGAGCCGTAGGGCTATGACTGATTTGAGGGTGATATTTGCTCGCCTGAGTTTATTTGATGATGGTAGTTTATTAGCCGAGCTTCAGGTTAAGCTGTCATGGATTGAGCAGATTAAGGGTAAGCTGTTGGAGGATGAGTCATTGGGTCTTCGATTCCGGCAAATTGAGGGTGGTAGTACAACGAATTTTAGACTGAACAGTAATGGGGTACTCTATTTTCGTGGAAGAATCTGTGTTCTGAATGATACTGATTTGAGACAGGCCATACTGAGAGAGGTGCATAGTAGCCCTTATGCTATGCATCCTGGCAGAAATAAGATGTATGGAGACCTCCGTGATTTATATTGGTGGCCAAGGTTGAAATGTGAGGTTACTTATTTTGTAGGCAGATGTCTGACTTGCCAGCAGGTTAAGGCTGAGTACCAGTTACCTTCGAGTTTGCTGTAGTCGGTTAAGATTCCTCTTTGGAAATTAGAGCGCATAACTATGGATTTCGTTAATGGGTTGCCTCTAACACCCACTAAGAAGGATTCAATATGGGTTATCGTGGATCAATTGACCAAATCCGCCCACTACATACCGGTTCGTACTAATTATTCTCTTCAGAAGCTGGCGAAGCTTTATATTTCTGAGATAATGAGACTACATGGAGTACCGATTTCGATCACCTCTGATAGGGATCCTCCTTTCGTGTCTCGATTTTCGAGGAAGTTACATGAGGCTCTGGGTTCAAGGTTGGACATCAGTACTACATTCCATCCTCAGACCGATGGTCAGGTTGAGAGGGTGATTTAGATACTGGAGGACATGTTGAGGCGCTACCGCTCTGATCCTACTCATATTGTCCCTGTTGAAGAGATCGAGGTTAGGCCAGATTTGACCTTTGAGGAAGGGTCGATTCGTATTCTGGATCGCAACATTATTGTTCTGAGAAGGAAATCCATTCCATTGGTAAAGGTTCTATGGCGTAATCATAGCACTGAGGAGGCCACATGGGAGCTTGAGGATGCGATGTGTCAGCAGTGTCCTCATCTTTTCTGATCAAGTAAATTTCGTGGACGAAATTTTCTTTAAGGGGTAGAATTGTAACACCCCAAAATTTTAATTTTTGGTATTGTGAATGTGTGACACAAAATATCTGTTTTCTTTAGTGGTTATATGTTCTGGGTGTGTTTGGGAGGTCTTAAGTTCAAGCCAAGACTTGGGAAAATTTTGGTATTTTTATGAATAAGCCCTATCTTTGGTCAGTAGGCTTTTAAGTAAAAGTTGGCAAATAATTAACAGAATGGGCCTGCTGGTCTGGTGGATAAGTGGAGTGTTGATGTGAAGGAGGTCCTGTGTTCGAATCTTGGCGTGGACATTATTTTTTGTCGTGCGTCTAAGAGAGTTTGGGATGGACTAAAAATATGAGTAGTGGATTTAGTGGAGAGTTTGATGGAGAGAAATAAAGGATTAGGGTGGTTATCAAATATTCTGTTCATCTTTTTTTTTCCTTTTTTACTTTCCTTAAAATCCCTCCACCCTCTTGCCATTTTTCTCTTCATTACTACCGAATTTCTGCTCTCTTTCATCTTCATCTTCTTGATTTTTCTTTCCCACTCTGCCTCGTTTCGCTCCACATTTTTCTGTGATCGTTTGAAAAGTTTTAGATAAGTGATTTGTCTCTATTTGTTAACTTTCTTCTGAAGTGTTTTGTTTATGCCAATTAGGGTAGGATTTAAGGGCTCGTAATCACCAATTAGAGTCTTAGTTTGTGTGGGAATTACTGTTCATCGGTTGAAGGTAATGTTTAGTCACTTATGCGTTAAAACCTCGATACGAGTTCGATTTGGGATCACATTATGTGAGATTCAGTTATTGTTATTTGTTCAATTATAGGCTTTGGAGTGCTCGGGTACTCTTTTAGCATGAAAGAAAACCAGGCGTGTACCCGAAACGCGAATAAAAAGGATTCTGTGATGGGCACTAGCCCCAGACTGTATCTAACTGGATTCTATTTATTATCTGTATGGATGTTTTCTGTGGGGATTACACACTAATTTTGCGAAAACTCACCCTTGGGGTTTTTGATGTATCTTCTGGACTATGGACTGGTTTGCTTTAAATTTTGGACTTTATACTGTTTTTTATAGATTTTTTAAAAACTACAACTCCACAAAACACAATTTTTTTCTAAAAACTAAGGTTTTTCGTAAATAGCAACGATTTTCCCTAAATTAATTGGTTACAAAAGCTTCCACTAAGAGACAAGTTTTAAAGCAAATCAACTATTTTTTTTAAATTAAATAAAAGTTAACTTATTGTAATGGTTTTTAAACTCGACAATCTTGTCTTCAAATCTCTTTCCATGTGACATCGCCAGATTCAACCAAAACGTCTAGGCCGTGTTTGGGGTGTTACAATATTAGTAGTTTATACAAATGCATCAGCGATGAAACATTGTAATATTACATCTTTTATTATAATCTATAATTTACTAATAATTATATATAATAGTAGTACATTATATATTATATGTTATATATTACTGTTCATTATACTAGTTGAAATATGCTCTAAGTCCTTATACTTTTCATCCATTTGAAAGTTTGCCCTCCTATTGTACTATATAATGTTATATTATATCATATATTAATCGTTTATATATATACATAAATGATTAAACATTATAATATTTTGTAATAGTATATATTTTATTATTACATATATTATAATAATTGTAACATCCCGAAATAGGGTCTGGGAGTCTAAGCCAAGCAAGCTGGTATTTGACGGTGGTTTGTCGAGTCGGTATCCGCTAGAAGATTTATTTAGTAGAGTTTGCCAATAGGTTCAATGAACAATGTACATCAAAAGACGTGTTGAGAACGGTTTACCAATAATTTTGACAAGTTTAGTACGCCAACTAAGTTTGGCAAACTGGGGTAGGCCAACATAAGTCGAGTTATACATGAATTGGGAAGTTGAGTTGTTTTCCTCTTAGAACACTACTCATGCAAGTAACTTTTTCGTAACTCAATTAGGGTTTCCTAATAGTGCTGAAACACTCAATGCCTATAAATTAGGTGTTGCAGACACCTGACAGCTTGTGTGAGCAGGCCCGTGGACATTTCCAGTGTTATTGATCAGTGGTAGCTTCGGCTACATTTCAATGGTAGCTACGGCTACATATCAGTGGTAGCTTTGGCTACATACCAGTGAGGCACTTATGTGCTAATTCTCTACGTATCCGTGTATATTTCGAGTGTTCAGCAGGATTAATAATGAGTTAAAGTGGATAAGAAATGAAGTGTGTATACAGGTACAATTGAAAGAATGAGCATATGTGATAAAGGTTAAGTGTATAAATGTATGTACAAGTGAATTGGTAAGATTATGCATGTGTAACTTATTGAAATTTCTAAGAAATGTTTTGATTAGTTATATGTTAAAAATGTTAATTATTTGTTGAGTATTTATTGTTTACATGTAACTTACTGAGCTATTAGTAGCTTACACCTTTCTTCATTTCCTTTGTTTTATAGTGTTTTGAGATTGCTTGAATTAGGGATCGCCGGAGCCGTATCACACTATCAACAAACATCTCGGTATTATGGGTTTTCAAAATGTTTAAAGCTATGGCATGTATAGAGTCTTAATCATTATGAGTCTGTTCATATGGTATGGCTAAGATTAGCTATTGAAATGGTTAGTAAATAATATGTTTTAGTGTTATGTACGTTTAAATGGTAGCTAATACAAAGAAGCAGTTTTTGGATACCAGCAGTGACATGATTTTAAAAAATCACCAAAAATAGTAGAAATGGAATTAGAAAGTGAATGATATATAGAATTAAACCTTATCAAGTCTATTTTTACATGAAAGAAATGGTGTAGGCAAAAGAATTTTATATTTTGAGATATTTGAATATTAGTGAGTCTATTTTCAAAAGAAAAAAACGATAACATTATGTGAATTCTGTACAACGAGATAATTGATTTTAAGTGCCAAGAGGTCAGAACTATCGAGTAGTGAAACATGGGAGAATTTAATGAATAAACTACACCAATTGGCTATGTCAAAAATTCTGAAAATTTTATGGAAAGAAGGTATATGAGTCTAGTTTCAGGGAAAATTTACGGATTTAAATTTCAAGTTTCGTAACTCGAGTTATAATTAAATTAGTGACAGTGGCACAGGTGGACAGTTTTGTCGTGAACAGTGAAATTAATTTTAAAAGTAATTTTTTTATGCTCCGAACTAGTAAGTTAAGTTAGATGACATCTCTTGCTCGATTCCGGCGATGATATTGGGTAAGGGGTGTTTCATCTAGTGGTATCAAAGCTACGGTTTAGTCGATTCTCGGACTAACGTAGCGAGTGTAATAGACTATCTATACATGCCATAATTGAATAAAGATAGTGTGACGACTCCTGACATCTTAAAATGTTTTCTTTTATATAGTAATGGATTCTAATCGAGCTACAGTTGATGATGCTGAAAGTAATACACCTGCTCTTATGCAAGAGACGACACCAGTTGAAAGTTAACATGAGACTCAAGGTCAAAGAGATGAGGCTTGGGAATCCTTTCTTTAGATGATGAGCAATTGGTATACTGATTTTGTTAGAAATAATCCTAATGCTCAAACTCCTCCGCCCCTCCTATTCCTTAAGTTGTTTCCATAGCTCCTCAACAAACTGAAGTTTTAAGATTGTCAAAGCCTCCAGTGGACAAAATTCGAAAGTATGGAGCCGAAGAGTTCCGAGCTAATGTACACGATGATCCAGAAAAAGTAGAGTTTTGGCTTGAAAATACTATCAAAGTGTTGGATGAATTATCTTGTACTCTAGAAGAAAGTCTCAAATGTGATATCTCATTGTTGAGGGATTCAGCTATAATTGGTGGAAAACTTTAGTGTTAGTGGTGCCTAAAGAGAAAGTTACATGGGATTTCTTTCAAGAGTAATTTAGGAAGAAGTGTGTAAGTCAACGTTTCATTGATCAAAAGAGAAAAGAGTTTCTTGAATTGAAACAAGGGCGCATAACGGTAGCCGAATATGAACGAGAATTTGTCAAATTAAGCAAGTATGCCCAAGAGTGTGTATCTAATGAAGCTACATTATGCAAGAGGTTTGAAGATGGATTAAATGAGGAAATTAGATCATTAGTGGGAATCCTTGAAATTAAAGAGTTAGTGGTACTAGTTGAAAGAGCTATCAAGGCTGAAGAATTGAGCAAAGAGAAAAGAAAAGTGGAAAGTGAAGTAAGAGATGAAAGAAAAAGATCAATGGGCAAGTCATTTTAGTCTCAAGCAAAGAAGTTTAGAGAAATGAATACTCGATCGAATGCTTCTAGTGTGAATTTTCAAAGAGATCGAGGAAGATAATATTCAAGTTCTAAAGGTCAAGCAACCTTTATGGCAAGTGTAGGTAGTGTTAACCCTACTAGATCGGAATGTCAACACTGTGGAAAATGAAATTTGGGAGAATTTTATTTAATCAGCCGAGCATGTTTTAAATGTGGATCTCAAGATCATTTTGTGAAAGATTGTCCAGAAAGAGAAGAGATAGAAAAGTTTTAGAATGTGAGATCGAGCAGTGTAACTGCTAGAGGAAGACCACCGAGAAATGTGGGGATTGGAACTAGTAGTGAAGGTGTAACAAAGGATACTACCATAAGATCCGAAGCGAGAGCTCCAGCGAGAGCTTATGCCATCCGAGCTAGAGAGGAAGCATCTTCCCCTGATGTGATCACTGGTATATTTTCTCTTTACGACACTAATGTTCTTACATTGATTGATCAAGGTTCTACTCACTTATATGTATGCATGTGTCTGATAAGAATTTGTGTGTTCAATTGACTGAGTATGTGGTTAAAGTGTTGAATCCTTTAGGCAAGCATGTGATTGTTGATAAAATATGCAAAAATTGTCCTTTGATGATACAAGGTCATTTTTTCCCTGCCAACTTGATGTTGTTTCCATTTGGTTAATTTGACGTTATTTTGGGAATGGATTGGTTGACATTATATAAGGCCCAGATAGATTGTAGTCAGACAATTATTGAGTTGAAGTGTAGTAGCGGTAAAGTTCTTCGGGTTGAAACAGATAAGTCAAATGTGATGCCAATTATGATTTCTGCCATGTCTGCTTACCTTGTGTTGCGGACACCTGATAGCTTGTGTGAGCAGGCTCATAGACATTTCCAGTGTTATTGATCAGTGGTAGCTTCAGCTACATTTCAGTGGTAGCTACGGCTACATATCAGTGGTAGCTTTGGCTACATACCAGTGAGACATTTATGTGCTAATTCTCTACGTATCCGTGTATATTCCGAGTGTTCAACGGGATTAATAATGAGTTAAAGTGAATACGAAATGAATGTGTATGCAGGTACAATTAAAAGAATGAGCATATGTGATAAAGGTTAAGTGTATAAATGTATGTGCAAGTGAATTGGTAAGATTATGCATGTGTAACTTATTGAAATTGCTAAGAAATGTTTTGATTAGTTATATGTTAAAAATGTTAATTATTTGTTGAGTATCTATTGTTTACATGTAAATTACTAAGCTATTAGTAGCTTACACCTTTCTTCATTTCCTTTGTTTTATAGTGTTTTGAGCTTGCTTGAATTGGGGATCGTCGGAGCTCGTATTACACTATCAACAAACATTTCGGTATTATGGGTTTTCAAAACATTTAAAGCTATGGCATGTATAGAGTCTTAATCATTATGAGTATGTTCATATGATATGGCTAAGATTAGCTATTCAAATGGTTAGTAAAGAATATGTTTTGGTGTTATGTATGTTTAAATGGTAGCTAATACAAAAAAGCAGTTTTTGGACAGCAGCAGTGACGTGATTTTAAAAAATCACCAAAAATAGTAGAAATGAAATTAGAAAGTGAATGATATATAGAATTACAGCTTATCAAGTCTATTTTTACATGAAAGAAACAGTGTAGGCAAAAGAATTTTATATTTTGAGATATTTGAATTTTAGTGAGTCTATTTTCAAAAGAAACAAACGGTAACATTATATGAATTCTGTACAATGAGATAATTGATTTTAAGTGCCAAGAGGTCAGAACTATCGAGCAATGAAACAGGGGAGAATTTAATGAATAAACTATACCAATTGGCTAAGTCAAAAATTCTAAAAATTTTATGGAAAGAAGGTATATGAGTTTAGTTTCAGGGAAAATTTACGGATTTAAATTTCAAGTTTCGTAACTCGAGTCATAATAAAATTAGTGACAATCGCGCAGGTGGACAGTTTTGTTGTGAACAGTGAAATTAATTTTAAAAGCAAATTTTTTTTATGCTCGGAACTAGTAAGTTAAGTTAGATGACATCTCGTGCTCGATTCCGGTGATGATCTCGGGTAAGGGGTGTTTCAACTTATGTTTTGTACTAAAATGCGGTTATTCTTTCTAGTATATTCATTGAGTTTGCAAGAACTCACCCACTCTTTTCCTTAGATTGCAAGGTAAACTGGAGCGAGGTGACTGATCAAGGTGAAGCATAAACCCTGGAAAGGGAACAACAAACCCTAGACAAAAAAACAATATGGGAATTTGTTTGGGCTTAGCGATATTATAGTTGATGACTCCTCCATGACTATAAGACTTAATTTTCCTCATGTTTATAATTTATATTTTGCGAACCAGTAAAGCTACAAAAAATAATACTTGATTGATTGATTTTGTTAATTTCCTTTCAATATGAATAAAATACCATGCAATATCATTCTCCCTTACATGCGAGCTCATGTCTATGTACTTAAAATATTACTTGATTTAAACTCTAAACAAAAAAACTTTGTATTGCACTATTCTGATGATAATAAACCAAGTTAGCCAAAATTTCTGCAAAGTACTTGTACATACGACCCCCTATATGTGTTTGTGAACCCTGATAAGTTTATAAACCCTCGTATGAGGAATCCTGATAACTATGTGAATCCATATAAGTAGGACCCCATATATTTTCAAACTTTGACATGCTTGTGAACCTTATAATGCATGCGAACCTTGGAAGTAAAATCCTGTCTATTTGTGTACATCTGTCTGATTATGCAATGTCTACAAATCTCCTGTTTGAATTCATACTATGTTACTATGATGTGAAAACCCATTTCTCTTATACAGTAAATGTCATGTGTTCGTATTCCTTATGTTCTATATTTATGGTTATGCTATTCCATTGCACTAAAATGACTTAGCTCATGCTTTATGTTGAAATTTTATGGTTCGATGGAGGTTTGGTTGGGAGTTAAACGGAGAGTCACTAGCATGATGGATAATGAGGCATGCCAGATTTGGGTTGATCCACCTCAGCTGGGTTTTAGGTGTTACATTTGTTGGTATCAAACCTATACAGGTTGGTCTATTTGCTAGGCTTATTAGCCATGATCGCAGCAGACAAGTTTACCAGGGTTGGCATGGTAAGTTCCCAAGGTTTGTAAATAGTTTGAAGTGCTATACATGTTGTTGTTGTTTTTAGGATAGAACTAGGAAATACATTGCCTGGGTTTAGCTGTATTTTCCGCAGGTTTATGCTATGGATAATTTCCACCACTCGCCATCCTAGTAAGTTATGTTTTCAGTTATTTCTTTGGTGAACTATGTTCGCATATGTGTGTTTTGGTGAACTATGTTCGTAAATGTGTCTATTAAGTTAGGAAGTATAACTATATGAGCTTAAATGCGTGTCTTATGTATGTTTAAAAATAGTAAAATACCTCCCAAAAGAGTAAATGTGAACCTTGTTAATGGAACTATGGATCCCCAGAGGGTGACAGGTCTTCAACATTACTATTACGACCACACGGGACAAGTGGGTTGGATGAGAATCCTGAACCATTAGTACAAGCTATGCTTGGAGCACTACAACGATACGCTGGTACTAACCTGCTCCTACCTACTAAGGTTTGCCTCTAGACTGTGTGCGAGCTCTAAGTGGTAAGGAGTTGGTCCTACCAAACCAGAGTATTGGCTCGAATGTGTTGAGATAATCCTAAAACAAATGGCTTGTACTGAGGAGAACAAGTTGGGATGAAGGTTTCATTACTTATTGGAGAAGCATATCGCTGGTGGAATGCTGTGAAGAAAGGAACAACCTGCAAACAGATTAACTTGGAATTTCTTCGTGGGAACCATTGAGAAAAATTCATAGGCGAGCAGTATATGGAAGCTCGCAAGTGAGAGTTCAATAACCTAGTTCAGGGTGAACTGCCTGTGGCCGAGTATGAGGCAGAATTTGTATAACTAAACTAGTACGCAGCTGAGATGGTTTCACAAGAAAGGGATCACTATCAGAAGTCTCACTTTGGATTACATCGTGGCATTCAACTTTATCTGGTAGCTGATGAAGAGACAAGTTTCGATGAGTTGGTTGACAAGGAAAAGGTTATTGAGGGATAAAAGCTCTATAAACTGCATCAAGAATGGGGAAACAAGTGTTTAGGAAAGCAACCAAAAGTGATTGTGATTCACGTAACTCCAATAGAAATATCAAGCAAATTTTTGAGTCAGACCACTCGCGATGATGGAGTAACACCCAAGATGAAAAGGGAAGTTTGCGTCGATTACCAAGTTGGTCACTTTGTGAACACTGTGAACACAGGAACCTTGGGGAATGTCGTAACCTATCAGAGGGATGTTTCAAGTACAGATCTAAGGGACACATGATAAGGGATTGCCCAAAACGAAAAGAGGGGCCGCAAGTTCATAATGTAACCACCACACTAGTGCGAGCTGGTGCTCACAGGCGAGGTAGAGGAAGAGGTAATGACACCAGACAAGCTGGGTAGCAAACTTGAACTCACACGGTTTCCAGTCAAGTAGAGACAGGAGGGCTTGTAGGAGTCTATGAAGTTAATGAGCCACAGAATTAGGTTTCAACAAATGTCATCACCGATACTTTTACTCTACAAACTATACCAGTATTTTTCTTTATTGAATTTGGTTCCACGCACTCGTATATTTTAAGTGAACTAGACTGTAAGATGGGTATGTTAGTATAGAACATAGATGATGGTATAATTGTTACTAGTTTGTTTGGTGAGAGAGTATTAGTGAATAGAGTGTATCAAAGGTGTCCCTTGATAATTCAAGGGCATGTTTTCTTCTCCAAATTATTGGAACTACCTTTTCATGGGCTCAACATAATTTTGGGTATAGACTGGCTGACTTAGCATAAAGCCAAAATAGACTTCGCATTTAAGAGAGTGACACTGCAAACAGAAGAAGGGATGGAAATTGTGGTTGTGGGAGAGCAAACTTAATTCCTATCCAATTAGTTTCTGTAATGAGAGTAGAGAAGACATTAGGGAAAGGTTACAGAGCCTACCTCAGCAACGTAATGGGCTCGTTGAACATGGCAAAAAAGGTACGCGACATTTGTACAATGAAGAATTTTCCTGATGTATTTCCAAACGAGTTGTCTGGTTTAACCTCAGATCGTGAAGTGGAGTTTGCTATTGAGTTGAATCCTAGTAGTTTGCCAGTTTCAATTACATCCTATCGCATGGCACCAAAAGAGCTTAAGGAGAAAAAAATACAACTTTAGAAGTTGCTTGACCGAGGCTTTCTTCGATCAAGTATATCGTCATGGGGATTGTTAGTTATGTTTGTGAAGAAAAAATTGGTAGCTTAAGAATGTGCATCGACTCCAGGCAATTGAACAAATTGATTATAAAAAATAAGTACCCTTTGCCACAAATAGATGATATGTTCAACCAATTGCAAGGTGCCACTATTTTTTCAAAGATATATTTGCGATTTAGATACTACCAGCTTAAGGTAAATAAGTCAAATGTGTTAAAAATGACATTTAGAACAAGGTATAGGCACTGCGAATTTCTGGTCATGCCCTTCAGATTAAAAAATGCACATGTTGCATTCATGGACTTGATGAATCGAGTATTCCACGAATATTTTGATCTATGTGTGGTAGTTTTTATAAAAAATATAATAGTATACTCGTGAATTGAAGAGGAACATAATTCTCACTTGTGAATTGTGCTTCAAATTCTACGAGAGAAGCAATAAACTCAGTAGTGTGAATATTGGCTCAAGGAGGTAGCATTTCAGAATCATGTGGTTTCAGCAGAAAGAGTTCGCGTAAACCTAAAGAAGATCAAAGTGAATATGGAGTGGAGATTGCCAAGAAGTGTTACAGAAGTGCGAAGCTTTTTGGAGCTCGTAGGATACTGTCGCGTGTTTTTTTAAGAACAAAAATGTTACGGAAGAACAATGAGTTTGCATGGATAGATTAAGGACAGAGAAGCTTCAATGGAATTAAGGTGATACTTACCAAAGCTCATGTGTTGATACAACCAAAACTTGGAAAAGACTTTGTGGTCTACAATGATGCCTCACACACAGGGTTGGGATACGTGCTGATGCAGGAAGGAAAAGTGGTGGCTTATACTTCGAGACAACTGAAGCCTCATGAGTAGAACTATCCAATGCATGACCTAGAGTTAGCACCAGTGGTGTTCACACTCAAGATTTGGCGACATTACTTATATGGTGAGTGATGTACCATTTACATAGATCATAGGAGCCTTAAGTATTTACTCATGAAAAAGTAATTAAACTTACGATAGAGAAGGTGGATAGAATTGCTAAAGGACTTCGATTGGAGGACTATCGTAAAACTAAAAGTAAGTCCAAACCTATCGCAGCAAATCAAAGTGAAGGAAATCGAAGATGAAGATCTAGTGAAGAAGGTTCACAATGTAGAATAGGGAATGCTAAAAGACTTCGCACTGAATAGAGAGGGAGTAATTTGTTTTTGGGGAAGACTTTACGTCCTTAGTGACAAGGAGCTTCGAGATATTATCCTTAGTGTAGCTCACAGAAGTCCTTAGACAATGTAGCTAGGAAGTAACAAGTTATACCATGACCTCCGTGAACTATACTAGTGGTCTAGTTTAGAGTGAGCTATTACAGATTTTTGGCAAAGTGTTTAGTCTGTCAGAAGGTGAAGCCAGAACACTAGTATCCTTCAGGTCCGTTACAACCACTTATAATTCTAGAATGAAAGTGCGAAAGGATCATCATGGAATTTGTGTCAAGCCTGCTTTGACTACAACAAAGAAGAATACAATATGGGTAATTGTGGATCACCTTACAAAATGTTCACATTTCTTAGCAGTTCGCGCTACTTATCCTTTGCAAAAGCTAGTGGAAATATACATCACAAAATAGTGTGAATTCATGGTGTACCAATTTCTATTACCTTCGAGCGAGAACCTCGATTTATTTTGAGATTTTGGAAAAGCCTGTAGGAAGCCTTGGGTTTGAAACTGAACTTCAGTATTGCTTACCATCCTCAAATAGATGACCAATTAGAAATGGAAATACAAGTATTGGAAGACATGCTGCGAAGCTATGTACTGGAGTTTGCCAAAAGTTGGGAGCAATACTTGCCTCTGGTGGAGTTTTCATATAACAATAGTTATCAAGCAAGCATCCAAATGGCACCTTTCGAGGTGTTGTATGAAATAAAATGTAGTACTTCTTTATGTTGGGCAGAACTAGACCAAAGGTGAATGGTAGGACCAGAGTTAGTTCGCAAAACAGAACATAAGGTCAAAATGATATATGAGAAGTTGAAGGTTGCTTCAGACAGACAAAAGTCTTATGTCGATTTAAAAGGGCGAGATGTTGACTACTAAGTGGAGGAGCAAGTGTTCCTTAAAGTCTTGCAATGGAAGAAAGTCTTACGATTTGGGCGGAAAGGAAAATTGAGTCCACGATCCATTGGTTCCTAGGAAGTGGTAGAAAGGATTGGTCAAATGGCTTATCATCTTAAGTTGCCACCTGAACTTGACCTAATCCATGATGTGTTCCATGCATATATGATAAGGAAGTATTAGGCAGACCCATCCCATGTTGTGTCAGCAGTTGAAACTGAGGTACAACCTTATCTAACATATAATGAAAAATGAGTGGAAATTATGGCTTGTGAGGAGAAAGTTTTTCGAAACAAGAAGATTCCATTGGTCAAGGTACTATGGTGTAACCAAAAAGCCAATGAAGCTACTTAGGAACAGAAGAAGCAATGAGACAACAGTACCCTCAACTATTCGGACAAAGGTCATTTTGAGGATGAAATTTCTTAAGTGGGGGACAGTTGTAACATCCCGAAATAGGGTCTGGAAGTCTGAGCCATGTAAGTACGTATTCACCAGTGGTTTGGCGAGTCGGCATCCACTAAAAGATTTATTTAGCAGAGTTCTCCAACAGGTTCGATGAACAATATACGTCAAAAGATGTGTTGAGAAGGGTTCCCAATAAGCTTAACGACCTGAGTACACTAAGTAAGTTTGACGAATTGAGGTGTGCCATCATAAGTCGAATTATACTTGAATTAGGAAGTTGACTTATGTAACGCCACAAAATTTAGGCCTAGAAGTATTGGGCCTTGAGCAAGGGAACGGTTAGGAAACTGTGCATAAAAATATGTCTGCTTTAGTGGTTAAGGGTCTTGAGAGGAGTTGGAAAAGTCCTGGGTTCAAACCTGGGCTTCAGCAAAAATTTTGGTTTCAAGTGGATAAAACCCTGGATGCTTAGATGTAAGCCTTTTAAATTATTATGTAAAAAAATGTCATAATGAAGCATGTGGTCTAGTGGTTGTGGCGTCGTTAAGGTTACAAGGGAGTCTAGGTTTAAGTCTTGGCCTTGGCAAAATTTTTAGTTTATCCCTAAAATGAATCTGGACGTTGGTTTATAGGCTTTATCAATAATAGTGTTTGTTTTATGACACAAAAAGGGTTTGTGGTCTGGTGGCAAGGTGGCGTGTGGTGTAATTGGGAGGTCTGAGGTTCAAGTCCTGGGTTGTACAATGGATTGTTATTTTGCTGCTTGAGCCATGTAAGTGGCAAAGTTGGAGTGGAATACTATCGAAGAATGTTTGAACTGGTCATGAAGGGAGTTGAGGAGAATTCGGAAGAGTGATAAGGGGAGAGATTTGTGGAGAAAATCGAAGGGTTGTGGAGAGGAGGAGTTGTGCTGAAACAGGACTGTAGCACTCTAGGAAATTCGGCTTAGGGGGTTTGCTAGTGCCGAATTGGTCATTCTGAGGCTTTCAGTACTGGAGTGTTTTCCCTCTTGCATAGGTGGAATTCTAGTTAGTTTCGGTTTATTTTCTTTTGGCGTTTGGTACTGATTTTGGCAAGTTTCAAGTTCGTTCTGCTCCTCTTCTCTATTTTTCTTTTTGCTTTTAGCCGAACCTCTCCAATGCTTTTCCTCTTGTTGGCCGAACCTCTTTTCCCCACTCTGTTGCTTTCTTTCTTGTTTTTCCTTTCCCAAACCCCAAACTTTTTACTCTTTCTTCTTTAGGCCGAATCCCTGTGGCTGAATTCTACATCACTCTTCTCCCACCTCTTCTTTTATGTTTCCTCCTCATCTTTTCGGTTTCTCCTTTAGACAACTTTTTCTCTTTTATTTTCTCTGATTGTCAAATTCTCCCATCCCTTGGGGGCCAATCATGGGTCTTACTTTTGTGTGGTCGCTCTCTCGCACATTATTGGTAAGTATAATAGAATGGTGACTCCCTTTACCGGTTAACTTAAGTGCTTATCAATTACAGTTGGTGCCTAGGTATCTCGTAAAGGGACGAGAGTTGGCGAATACCTGAGTAAGTGAATCGTTCTTCTTTGCTCGATCGAAGTTGGGTAAGCCAGCGATCGTAACAACTTGAGTTTAAGTAACTGTATAACTGTATAATCGATTAACGAAGTTTTATTGCCAAATATAGGTTCGACGTCTGTGGATTTAACGCATCTTCACAATCAGGTGTGTAATCTCACCCTCTCTACTGTGAATCGGCAAAAGCTAAAAACCCGACAATCGAGGCCACATGAACGTGCGATCGCTCGTGCTGGAAAAATCGAGCCCACGAAATTGGTCGTTGGACTGCAAAGGCCTCCATAGGCGTTTCTATGGGCTTGGGCCATAAAATTATCGAAATACCTTCGAAGGGTAAAATTATCGAAATACCCTCGATGGGTAAAATTACCGAAATACCCTCGATACCTTTAATTGGTAAAATTAGCGAAATACCCTCAATGGGTAAAATTATCGAAATACCTCTGATGGGAAAATGACTGTAACGCCCCTGTAGGGTAAATTGACTGTAATGCCCTGTAGGGTAAAATGATCGTAATGCCCTTGTAGGTTAAAATGACCGTAATGCCCCATAGGGATAAATGATCGAAATACCCCTGTAAGGTTAAATGACCGTAATGCCTCTGGAGGGTAAATGACTATTTTACCCCTCGAGTGTAAATTATTGATTTGTCCGTGATGTAAATGACTGGTTTGTTTACGATTAGTATGACTGATTTGTTTGTGATTTGTATGACTGATTTTGAGCATGGCATTCTGCATACACGACATACTGCATGGGGTTGGGATTATGTTAAAGAGGAAGTACTGTACTGGTGGCTCTGCCACAATCACTGTTACTGATGGTTTGGCCACATATACTGTTACTAGCAGCTTTCCTGCGATATTGTTGCTGGCAGCTTTGTTGCGATGCTACTGATGTTTGTGTTCCAATCATATCACTGCTACTAATGGCTTTGTACCAATCATATTACTGTACTTATGGCTTTTAGCCATTCTGTTTATAGCTTATAGCTATCCTGTTTACGGCTCTTAGCCATTCTGGTTACTAGCCACTTTGCTGCGATACTGATTAGTGCCGAAATCGGTGCTGATATTGGTCTGTTGGCTAGTTGGGTCGATTTTATCCCCACATGGTGTGTTGGTTGGTACGGGTGGTGTGTTGGTTGGATTGGGACGGGTTGCATGATTACATTGTTCCATTTATATTACTGATTCTGATATTGTATTGGGCTTAGGCCCACATGTATTCTGTTTCTGATTCTGAGACTGTAACAGGATAAGGCTCACACTATTTTTTTACTGTTCTAAAGCCCACATTATTCTGTTACTGGAAAGGGCTCAGGCCCAGACTGTTACTTCTTATATTACTGATTGAATGATAAGGGATTACACACTAAGTTTTTGTAAACTCACCCCATTTTTAACCTTTTAGGTAATCCCAAGCATTAGAGGGTTCGAAGTTACGAGGGACTCAGAGAAGGCCACACAACTGCACAAGTTTTATTCTGTTTAGTTCATTTACTTAAGATTAAGCTTGTTGGTTTGGGTTGTAATAAGGCCTTTATAATTTTTGGATTTTAAATTTTGGATTTGATTTGATTGTGATTCATATATGCTAGAAGTAGAACACGATTTTCCAAACAATAACTGTTTTCTAACAATACGTTTCAACAAATCAATTTTTAATTATCACGTTTTCACAACAATAAGGTTTTAAAGGTAATAACTTTTTAAAAGGGAATAGCTTTTTAAGCCACGATAGGAAATAAGCAAACAGAAACTGAGGTTTTGTACAAGTGTTAAATGGCAAGAAGATAGAAATTTTAAGAAGGGTTTTCAATGAAAACATGGTTTTCGAAAAACACTTTAATGTGACACGCCAGATTCGGCAATAACGTCTAGGCCGGGTTTGGGGTGTTGCAACTTCTTTTCCACTTAGGATACTACTCATGCATGTAACTTTTCCTATGTCAAGTAGGGTTTCCTAAGAGTGCTGAAACACTTAGTGCCTACAAATTAAACCCTTACTGTAACATTTTGCCCGAAGAAGTCCTAGTCCTCGAATACTGTTTATTGAAGTATGGTGTTTAGACCAAGTTCTGAGTGGGTAATGTATTAACTATAACTAAGAATGTAATTTTGTGAGTATGCCTTTAGGTGAAGTCTGCGTTGGGCAAGCTTGGTGGTTTGGCGTATTCCCTTGTAGAGTATACACCAACCTAGTTGTTAGACAATTATGTTAAATCTTTAGTTTAAGAACTATTTATTATTTTCTTATTATATTATTTTTCTTGTTGAAAATTTTAGTTAGACACATCAGAATTGGTTAAAATAGAACTACGTTACTGTAGTCGATAAGAGTCACATTATTATGTGAAAGAAAGTGCTTAGTCACAAGAATCAATGGAGTTTAGTGGGACAATTAGACTTATCCACTAAACCCAACTTCCGTGTATAGTTGTATAAGGGAGTTTAGTGGGACAATTAGACTTATCCACTATTGCACCCATACGTTCTTTTTGAACTTTCTCTGTACTTTTCTCATAGACAACCTTAAACTAGAAGCCTACCTGAAGATTTGGGTTCACTGTATTCAGCCAACTCCTTCTTTGTTTTAGCACCTGGTAAATATCAATGAACCTTAGGTTATCTCATGGTTACTTACATGACCGTTAAGTTGCACACTCTAACGTCAATTTTGAGTGTAAGGAAAGAAAATTCTTAAATCTGGGTTTTGTGATGATGTTACTTACAATTTGTTTAGTTTTTTGGTATATTTTTTTATAAGTTTAACTATTTATATATAGCTCAAGACACCCCTGGAGGTCGTCATGATAAGGGCAAAGCTCTTATAGTTTAATCTTGTTATGTTTTCTCATGAGTTCCTTTTTACTCCATGTGTGTTAGGCCTTGTTTATGTTTCGTTTGAGGTACATATGCATATTCTATGAAGATAGAGTAATTGTGCATAAATGATGGATGTTTTTCATTATTAGTTTGATTTGTTCTATACATGTTAAAGATGTAAGAACCTTTCTTCGTGTTCATACCACTACCCATTGCTTCTGATATGAATAATGTGATCTGAGACATGGAAATGCATTGAACAAATCAAACTAATAATGAAATGAGCATTGACATGGCGTTGCCTTCAATGAAATGAGCATTTAACTGGCGTTTCGTGATACATGAAAGTGATCATGTAGCCTCTGGTAGGGCAAGTGTTATTGCAAACCAGATTGGCAATCATGACAAAGGAAAATAGATGAATGACTGATTTGGCTTTGAATATGAACTAGGGTTTGTGGCTAACACGAAGAAGGTGGTCTATATGCTTGCATGGGCATATAGTACACGCCAAAGGAATAGTGTCCGGCATATAATCTGTTTATGTTTGGTATTCGCCAACTGGCAAACTGTGTGACTCTATTGAGTTGGAAGGTTTTACTTGAATTAAATGTGACTATTGCAATGTTTTCATCTGAAACTCACTAAGTTCTTTGAACTTACTTAGTTACCTTTCCTTCTCAGGTCTGCGAACGAAGTAAAGGAATATCTGAAGACTATGCCAGAAGACTATTGTTGTTGTGAGACTTATTGTATTTTGTATTATACATGACATGGGGGTGGTGTCAAGACATTTACATTTTGAAGAATACATTCCTATCTAAACTCATGGTCATGAATTTATGGTTCCAATGAAATTTCAGTAAAGTATTTATGGTTTTAAAAGTGTATTATCTTATTTATCCTTGGATAAAAATAGTTTATATTTCATACTAAATTAAATTGTAATGTAAATTGGTTTAAGCCAGATACGATTTTTAAGATAATGTTTTTAAGCCAATTACGCGTCATCCCTAGATCCTTCTTAAAGATCAAGTTTGAAGTGTTAAACTTACCTTTGAAAAATTCTCTCATCGATT